>NC_134362.1:166282634-166435797 GCF_048569485.1 Anomaloglossus baeobatrachus
CAGCCTTCTCTTGGGAATTTGTAGCATCACCTTCTGCCAGGGTGTCACACACATGGCACTCTGTTCCGTTTAGAGATGTGGGGCTGGATTCGCCATTATCCACCCCAGCACTAGGTAGGTCACTAGTCTGCTCACTATGACCGTTGTGGATTATCCCTGCACCAACACTCTCCAGGCTTTCATTTCCTGTACTACTCTTACTTGACAGACTATCAGCTTCACACCTGGAAACCAGAGGACCATCCCCAGCACTTCCTTGGTTGGCTCCTTTTCTGCAATTTCAGCCCTCTGATTTCTGTCGTTACAATGTGTCAGTTCAGTCTCTGATTCCTCTTTCTTTTGCAGGATATCACTGTCTGGCTCCACCGTAGCAGTTGCTATGGGCAACATGTTTTCCTTATCTAGGTATTTCACCTTCTATGCGCCCTCAGATGGCATACACTGTGCCACCTCTCGGCGCTTATTACGTCTTCGGAGTCGGGAGGACGTTTTATCCTTCTCACCCTTCTGTACTTCACGGTGCTTGTTTGTCATCTTTCTTGAGTCAGTGTTTTTACTGGAGTAATCGTTACTCCCCCTGGTGTCCTGGACTAACATGTCCCCGCTTAACCAGGTGTCAGCCCCCTTTTCTGGATCTACTATATTTTGCTATGCAATACTCGATGGTCCAGATGGATGGAGTGGAGGATGGCTGGTTGATGGACACCCCATGAAAACACGGCTAGGGCGCCAACAAGGAGGAGGTGGAGTAATGTTTTGAGCTGGAATCATGGGGAGAGAGATTGTCGGCCCCTTTAGGATCCCTGAAGGGGTAAAGATGAATGTGGAGTTTCTAAAACAGCACTTCCTGCCATGGCTCAGGAGGAAGAACCGTGCATTCCCCAGCAAGATCATTTTCAATCATGATAATGCACCATGTCATGCTACAAATAACACATCTGCATCTCTGGTTGCTATGGGCATAAAAGAGGACAAACTTATGGTGTGTCCACCATCTTCCCCTGACCTCAACCCCATTGAGAACCTCTGGAGCATCATCAAAAGGAGTGTCTATGATGGCGGGAGGCAGTTCACATGTAAGCAACAGCTCTGTGAGGGTATTCTGTCCACATGCAAAACAATTGAAGCACAAACCATCCAAAAACTGACAAATTGAATGGACGAGAGAGTTCAGAAGCTTCTATCAAACAAGGAGTCCTATATGCAAATGTAACATCACCTAGAATTAAGTTTTCACTTGAAAACTGTTTGATTTCATTTTGTAATAAGCTGATAATGCTTATAATTTCACAATTGACCATTTTGTTTTTCAAAATAAAAATAAAAAGGTTGAAAACTCTGCTGTGCATAATAATTTGGAACATGCAATTTAAGTGCATTTTGAGTGTTTATTATTTTTAAAAATATACTGTTTTCATAGGCAGTTTGATCAAAAACATTTCAATTATACTCGAATAGTAGATGACTGGAAAATAACAATGACTGCAATTCATAAAGTTAATTTAGGAAAATATGAAAAAATATTTTTGCATAATAATTTGGAACACAGTGTATATATATGTACACTCCCTTCCCCCGTATATTCGGTTTATAAGACTCACCCCCTACTTTCCCCCAAAATTTGGGGGAACAAAAGTGCGTCTTATAAAGCGAAAAATACGGTAATTCCCCTGAGACTAGCCCCTTTACTCATTAACATATCATTAAGGATCTTTAGAAATCCTTTTTCTAAAGATCTCTTTATGTATGCTACTAGATGCTGGGACAGTTAGAGGTGCTTCACACACAGCGAGATCGCTGCTGAGATCGCTGCTGAGTCACGGTTTTTGTGACCTCATTAGCGATCTCGCTGTGTGTGACACTGAGCAGCGATCTGGCCCCTGCTGTGAGATCGCTGCTCGTTACACACAGTCCTGGTTCATTTTTTTATTGTTGCTCTCCCGCTGATGAGCACACATCGCTGTGTGTGACAGCGAGAGAGCAACAATCCTGAATGTGCAGGGAACAGGAGCCGGCGTCTGACAGCCTGCGGTAAGCTGTAACCAAGGTAAACATCGGGTAACCAAGGTGGTTACCCGATATTTACCTTCGTTACCAGCCTCCGCCGCTCTCACGCTGCCAGCGCCGGCTCCCTGCTCTCTGCACATGTAGCTGCAGTACACATCGGGTAATTAACCCGATGTGTACTGTAGCTAGGAGAGCAGGGAGCCAGCGCTCAGTGTGCGCGGCTCCCTGCTCTCTGCACATGTTGCAGCACAGCAACGCGTGTCGTTATGATCGCTGCTTCTGCTGTGTTTGACAGTTAAGCAGCGATCATAACAGCGACTTACAAGGTCGCTGTTACGTCACAGAAAATGGTGATGTAACAGCGACGTCGTTGTCGCTGTCGCTTAGTGTGAACCCAGCTTTAGGCACGGATTAGAAATATTCACCCACGGATTAGAAATATGCACCCAGAACCGCTGATCGTTCTGGGTGCATATTGCACCTGACAGGTTCCCTTTAAAGAGCACCAAAGTGGCCAGTTTTTATTTCCACTGCACAGTTTGACTATTGTTTGGTTTTTTTTTGTTTTTGGTTTTTTTTTATTTTTATATACTACATATATTTTCAGTGCTGTGAGCCTTTTTGATTTGGTTCTAATTTTCATGTACTTTACTAAAATTGCAGAGCAGCCTAAAGACACTTTGCCATGCTAAAGGCCATAAAAACTAGAAATAAATAAAAAGGTTCATATCTCTGGTACTAAATGGTAAAATTAAAAAGCGGAAAAAAACGAATACTCATAGGAGCAGTGGAATAAATTAAGAGCATAAAGAGGCTAAGAAAAGAGGGGGGTATTCCGGACTTACTGGGCCTCACATAGGTGATAGACTGGTGCCGTGTCGGCACTCTTCGATGGGGCCCTTAGAACAGAGTTTTTTGGAGATTCATCTCCCTGCCACCCCGTGGCTCCCGAACTTTTCCCCGTCTTCCTTGAGGTCCCATCCGAGTAGTAATGCCACTATAGATTGCTGCTCCAAAAGTGACGTGCCCAGATTACTCCTCCCAGAAGCCTCTCCTCTCTCACCTATAATAGGCCTCCAGATTTCCATCCTGGACTTTCGGATCCAGTGTTTCACAGTTTGGTTGTGGGGAGTAGATTTTGAGGTCATTTTGGAAATGGAGGTGATTGGCTTTCCCTAACTGGTATCCAAGACTGTTGCTGTGTCCCCTGGGAAGGTGGCGGTCTTTATAATTAAGGCATCACCTACATTCCCTTCCCAGCTTTGCTCCATATGCTGGCCTTCCTACTGGTTTTGATAATCTGTGTGCCTGGGGGAGGGTGAATTGCGACACTCCCTCTCCTTGGTATATGCTATGCTGTCCAATCCAGAGGACACACACCCCATCCCCTTCCCTTAAGGAATCTAACTTTAAATTTTTGGCAAGGTGGTATAGGGTTCTGACTAAATTGCACAAAATGTTCCCCTCACTGGACTCCAGTTGCTGGAGATGTGGTATGGGGAGGGGGACTTTGTTAATTTCTTCTGGTCTTGTCCTTCTTTGCAGCAGTTCTGGTCGGAGGTGGGGGAGGTGATCAGATTTGTGACAGCATGGCACAGGTATAGGGCCTGGATTTGTTACTTTTACAGCTTTCTGAGTACTTAGTCACCTAATATAAGCATTCCTTGTTGAAGTTTCTGGTAATGGAGGCTAAGTCGTGCATTCTACTGAGATTGAAGTCTGCCACCCCTCCCTACATGGCAATATGGGCATCTAGGGTTAATGATCCTTGCACATGGAGGATATGATATCGTTTCTCTACGATAGGTATGAGGTCAATTACAGGACTTGGTTTCCATGGCTGGAGTTCAAGTATTCGGATGAGTATACCAGACTGATCTCTGACCCGTAGGTATTTCCCGGTGGACTTGGGAGTCTGACACCCCTGGAGGAATTTCCCTAACCTTTTTGTGTCGTTTTATTCCTTACCTTGTTGTTTCTTGATTCTCCTTCGTTATGTCTTTCTTTGTCTTGCTTCCCCTCTATTGAGGGTACCTTTCTATAGACTTTAAAATCGGATGGTTACAAATTATTGAGGTTTATGTGCCTGATTAATGTTCTTAGGTTTACACAGTGCTCTTCGGTGCTTTGATTTTTTGTTTCTATTCCACAGTCCATTTGTGTGTGCACTGTCGCCTTTTCAGTTCTGGGTTTGTCTTTAAATAAAGAATTAAAAAAAAAAAACCAAAAGACAAAAACATAAAGGGGAAGAAGTTACTCAGAAGTGGAGAAAGAAGCAGATTTCCATGATTAGATAGGTTGCAAAGTTAATTCTGTTTGCATGTTCTTTTTGATTTGTGGAAAGTTTTTTGTTAAACAGTGACTATTTGTGTTCCCTTTAATTTTTTTTTTCAAAATTAAGAGACCACTGCAAAATTTTCAGTTTTTCAGATTTTTTTTCTTTATAGATATATTTTTGAGTAAAATGTAAATTATTGTCTGGCATCTAGGGATCTATTTAGGTTCCGACTGGGCTTGTTTTAAACTATGGTATAAATAGCTGAAAGGCAGTACGACTGTGGGAACAGTAACCTCCTACCATGAACTCGTTCCCTGTTTGTGTCTGGCTATAAGGTATACATGATGGTCACTGAGATAAGAACATGGATGTTCCAGATCCTCTAATACTTCATAGGTCAAGGGATTTTCTGTGGAGAGCTACGGCATTTATATATCACATGTGGGGAATGGTCAAATATATGTTTATTGCTTCTTTGTTTCTCATGTGGGGGGGGGAGGGAGGATGGGACTGTAGGGGTTATGTTGACCCCGAATTGTATGTTTTATGAAATGCACAAAATCTTTAATAAAAATATTTTGGTTTAAAACAAAAAATGTAAATTATTTTGTTCTATAAACTACTGACAACATATGTCTGAATTTCCAAGCAATACATTTTGTATTTATTTTTCTGAAAATGAGAAATGGTTAAAATAACAAAAAAATGCAATGCTTTCAGACACCTCTAATAATCCAAAGACAACAAGTTCATAATAATTTCGAAACAACAATAGTAATCATGTTTTAACTCGGGATGAGTTCAGAAATCAATATTTTGTGGAATAACCCTGATTTTTAATCACAGCTTTCATGCGTTTTGGCATGCTTTCCACCAGTCTTTCACACTGCTTTTGGGTGACCTTATGCCACTCCTGGTGCAAAAATGTAAGTTCTTCTTTAACCCCTTAACGACCGCGGGCCGTAAAATTACGTCCTAAATGACATAATCTTACTGCCCGCGGTCCTCCGGCGGCATCATGCCGCGATCGGCACACATCTCAGCTGATTTTCACAGCTGAGATGTGTGCCTGCTAGGCACGAGCAGAATCGTTATCTGCTCGTGCCGATTAACCCCTTATATGGCGCTGTCAATACATGACAGCGCCATTATAAGCGCGATTGCGGTAATATTTTCCTTACCGCCCGATACCGGAAGTCACGTGACGCAATCACGTGACTCCCGATAGTTGTCATGGTAGCACAGGGTCATGTGATGACTCCTGTGCTACACCTGACTTGGTTTCACTTTCGCTGTGCCCGGGGCACAGCAAAAGAGAAAGACAGCGTATCTGCTGTTTACAGCCTTGCAGCTGTGATCAGCAGATAGTGCAGAGCGATCGGAATGCTGATCGCAATAGCCCCCTAGGGGGACTAGTAAAATAAAAAAAAAAGTTAAAAAATAAGTTTTAAAAAATTAAAAAAAAACAAAAAAACCTAAAAGTTCAAATCACCCCCCATTCGCCCCATTGAAAATTAAAGGGTTAAAAAAATAAAAAATATACACACATTTGGTATCAAAATATAAAATCAATTAATCTGATCAGTAAACGGCGTAGCGGCAAAAAAATTCCAAACGCCAAAACGACGTTTTTTTGTCGCCACAACTTTTGCGCAAAATGCAATAAGAGGCGATCAAAACGTTGCATCTGCGCAAAAATGGTACCGTTAAAAACGTCAGCTCGAGACGCAAAAAATAAGCCGTCATTGAGCCTAAGATCCCGAAAAATGAGAACGCTACGGGTCACGGAATATGGCGTAAAACGTGCGCCACTTTTTTCGGACAAACTTCCGATTTTTTTTTAACCCCTTATATAAAAGTAAACCTATACATGTTTGGTGTCTACGAACTAGCACTGACCTGAGGCATCACACCCACACATCAGTTTTACCATATAGTGAACACAGTGAATAAAATATCTCAAAAACCATAGTGCTATCGCACTTTTTTTGCAATTTTTCAGCATTTGGAATTTTTTTGCCATTTTCTAGTACACAATATGGTAAAACTGATGGTTTCATTTAAAAGTACAGCTCGTTCCGCAAAAAATGAGCCCTCACATGACCATATTGACTGAAAAATAAAAAAGTTACGTCTCTCAGAAAAAGAATGGCGAAAAAAAAAAACGGAAAGCGAAAAATCGGCCGGTCGTGAAGGGGTTAATGGCCTGTGACTATCCATCTTCCTCTTGATTACATTCCAGAGGTTTTACAAGGGGGTTCAGGTCTGGAGATTGGGATGGCCATGACAGGGTTTTGATGTGGTGGTCCTTCATCCTCACATTAATAGACCTAGCTGTGTGGCATTGCGCATTGTCCTGCTGGAAAAACCAATCCTCAGAGTTGGGGAACATTGCCTGAGCAGAAGAAAGCAACTGTTTTTCCAGGATAACCTTGTATGCAGTTTGATTCATATGTCCTTTGCAAAGTTTAATCTGATCAATTTCTAAACAGTAAGCTAATCTTCTCTGATGAGTCTAATTTTCAGCTTTGCCCAACACCTGGTCGTCTAATGGTTAGGTGGAGACCTCGAGTGGCGTAGAAACCACGGTGTCTTGCACCCACTGTGAAATTTGGTGGAGGATCGGTGATGATCTGGGAATGATTCAGCAAGGCTGGAATTGGGCAGATTAAACTTTGCGAAAGACGAATGAATGAAGCCATATACAAGGTTATCCTGGAAAAACAGTTGCTTCCCTCTGCTCAGGGAATGTTCCCCAACTCTGAGGACTGTTTTTTCCAGCAGAACAATGCGCCATGCCACACAGCCAGGTCAATAGATGTGTGGATGAAGGACCACCACATCAAAACTTTGTCATGGCCAGCCCAATCTCCAGACCTGAACCCCACTGAAAACCTCTGGAATGTAATCAAGAGGAAGATGAATAGTCACAAGCCATCAAACGAAGAACTGCTTAAAGTTTTGCACCAGGAGTGGCATAAGTTCACTTAAAAGCAGTGTGAAAGTCTGGTGGAAAAGCATGCAAAGATGCATGAAAGCTGTGATTTAAAAATCATGGTTATTCCACAAAATATTGATCTTTGAACTCTTCCTGAGTTAAAACATTAGTATTGTTGTTTCTAAATAATTCTGAACTTGTGTTCTTTGCATTGTGTGAGGTCTGAAAGCACTGCATTTTTTTGCTAGTTTGATCATTTCTCGTTTTCAGAAAATAAATCCAAAACTTATTGTTTGGAAATTCGGAGACATGTTGACAGTAGTTTATAGAATAAAAGAGCAATTAATATTTTACTCAAAAATATACCTATAAAGAGAAAAATCAGAAAAACTGTCAATTTTACAGTGGTTTCTTAATTTTTGCCAGAGCTGTAATCGATCAAGAAATATAGTGCATGGGACCTTTTTATTACTGTAATCATCTCAACTAATCTAAAATACTAACAAAAAACAACTAAACCCATCCCACTCAGATCTTTATGCTTGTATACGCACTTGGGTCATTCCATGTTACAGTATGTGAATCCATTTTACTTCTAGATTTTTAATTCTTTTGAGATTTTGTTCTCTGGTAATACTGTGTTAGAGAATTCAAAATGTGAAGAAAAAAAATTCTAGATACTAGATTTTATATTTGATGTAAATTCATCATTCAAAGCAGGCATGAAAATTAGAAAATGCAGAAAAAAACTGACTCCAGATCTGGTAGGTGAAACAATAGAAGATGAAGTAAAACATGACGCTGAAACTGAGATCTTTCAGTAGCTTTAAGAAAAATTGAATTCCACTCTCAACAGAAGTGAGCACTTAATGATGCAATAGAGAGGAGCCGGGTAATGGGCCGGAATTGTTGCATCTAATAGAAGCAACAATTCTGGGAAGCTGCAGGCTGTAATTTTAGGCTGTGGGCCAAATAACCATGGGCCTCCCCAGCCTGAGAATACCAGCCCCCAGATGTCAGATTTATCATGGCTGGGTATCAAAATTGTGTGTGGGGGGGGGCTGCATGCTATTTTTTTAAAATTATTTAAATAGTTTAAAAAAAAATCTGCTTATTTTGATACACAGCCAAGATAAGCACATAGCTGGGGGCTGCAGCCGTATGCTTTATCTGCACTGGGTATCACAATATGGGGGACCCAATGCCATCTTATTCATTTATTTATTTTTACACCACTATAGGGACACAGCTAGCACTTGTGATTCCAACCAATCACAGATCCTGTCACACAGGGTGGGGGCACGGGCTTGCTTCAACCAATCACAGATGCCAGGACTGCTAGTGGGCAGGGCAAGCAGTGAATTTGTATGAGGGGTAATGAGCGGATCTGGAAGCAGTGTTACAGCTGCACAGGAGACTCTGTAAGAATAATATCACTGCTTTAGTTCTTATTTTATTTATTTCTCCTTTTTTACTTACTATAATTATTTGGGTGGCCCAACCTGAACTTCCCTGAGAAGTTCGTGTTCAGGGTCCATGCACGGTCAGTAGATGTCCTATGTGGATCCCAAACTTTATAGTTCAGGTTCACCCATGAATAGTTATGATATCTGAGTGCTTAGTTCATAATTCAATAGCTGTTGATGTGTTAAACAAAAATCATTTCATAGACAAAAACTGACATCCTACCAGGTTTGAGCAAGGTTTACTACTTCTCAGATGGGTCTTCGGTGCAATATAAAAACAGGAAAAATTTGATAACTGTCTGCCATCACAAAAAGATATCTTGGAGTGGAAGCTGAATGGCTCATGGCAAAGGTGTATGTGATGGTTTAGGAGGCACCGTGAAACGTCTTGCAGGTCGAGCTAGCCTTCAGACATCATATTCAGACCAAATCTTAACAGACATGCAACTTTTTAACTGGAGCGAGTAAAATATTTGTTACGTCCGGGTGGTGGAACCTCTGGACCGTACACCGGTTTCCCTTGAGGAGGCAGCCAGGCAGGTCACCCCGCCAGAGGGTGTGGGTGCACGGCAGCCGAAGCACAGGTGGTTGTCAGACAGTCCGTAAGGGAGCAGGAAAGGTGGATGGAGTTCTGGACGGTAGTCCGGGTGACGAGGCTCAGAGTCCGAGGCCAGGTGGTAACGTCAGGCGGGATCCGGAACCTGCTGAGCGATGGAACGGGTCACCAAACGGAGCCAGGGACTGGAGACTGGCGGAGCTGCAGAGGTGGTGGAACATCCGCCGAAGTCACCGTCAGGGTACGGGAATGAGCGTGGTTCGGAGCGTCTGGCGTGGCAGGACAGGCTCTACGAGACAGGACAGGGTTAATGCAGGCAAAGCACAAGGCAAAGCAATAGGGGACCTGAACACTAGCTTGCTAAACACGTAGAACAGGCCCCGCCCACCAGGAAAGAGAAACCTAATATACCCTGTACCTGTCTATGCAATATCCTGTTTCTGGGTGCTGGCCCTTTAAGTGAGGGTAAATGACCACGCGCGCGCCCTAATGCGCATGCGCGAGGCCCGTGTGCCAGAAGCCAGTCCAGGAAGCGGTGAGGAGGAAGCAGGAGTGCCGGGAGCGGGGAGCAGGACACAAGGAGGGTGCAGGCGAGGAGGACAGAACCGGGACCGGGGTGGTGAGCAGGGGACGCCGGCGGGAACCGGGGAGCGGACCACGGGGACCGGAGAGCGGGGCCCGGGGACCGGGAAGCGTGACAATATTCTTAACGTTCAGTTCATGTACAGTACAAACCAGGACGATGAAAAAGAGGAGAGTTTATTAAAACATTGGTTACAGGAAGCAGAACCAATAAGGGACTCTGCAATATGAAACTTTCAATCCATCTAGTGAAACAGAAATAAAAACAAGGATTTTTTAATTCCGTAATGACAGTGAAGTATATGAAGTGATTGAAGGTGCCACAAGATTAGCAATGGATGACATAACTGGTTATGTGACCTGTGAATATGATCAGAACTGGTGGCTGGATAATTTAGTGTCCAAGGCTTATGATAATGAAAAAGTAGAAGTGACTTTTCTGCATCCTTCTGGTCCGCCACCAACCTTTTTGTATCCAAGAAAACCAGACATTTTAAAAGTAAACCAAAAATCGGATATTAACTAAGGTGACGCCAAACACCATAACCGATCATACATACTTTTTGACACAAAAGGAAATGGCCATTGTTGGTAAGAGATTGTGGATAAGATAACATTTCACCTAGTAAAAGGGACACATTCAGTATCAAAGGTAACTTTAAAGGCAGCACGGTGGCTCAGTGGTTAGCACTGCAGTCTTGCAGTGCTAGGGTCCTGGGTTCAAATCCCACCAAGGACAATGTCTGCAAGGAGTTTGTATGTTGTCCCCTTGTTTCCGTGGGTTTCCTCCGGGTTCTCCAGTTTCCTCCCTCACTCCAAAGACATACAGATAGGGAATTTAGATTGTGAGCCCCAATGGGGACAGTGTTCCTGATGTATGTGATATAGAAGGGTTAAATGGTTTCTCTATTTCTTTATTAAAGATATTTTATTTCATTAGTAAGTAGTTCATAGTCAGAGCCTTCGGAATAAGAGACAAGATCAAGGATTATTATTGTTTCTAAATGTTCTTCTTATCTTCTTCTTATCTCATATGCATGACTCTACATTTCTGTTTTGCTGAAACTTAAAGGTCATATGAGCAACTTGTAAATTTCCAGCTAGAAGCTTTATTTGCAATATCACATTGATCTGTAAATGGTATAAATAAACTGTACGTTAAATAAACAGAAGAATTGATCATGCTCACATGAATGATGCAGGTCTTTTTCTCCGAGCGCTCGCTCTTGATTAGGTCTGAAGAGGCCTAATTCAGAGGACCTCACTAGTGATCCCATAAGCTGACTTGTGACAAAACAGAACAGCTACAACATATGTAAGGCGCTGTGGAATATGTTATCGCTATATAAATAAAGATGGTTATTATTAAGACTTACTTTTGTTCAGGCTAGTTCATTTTCTTTTACTTTGAAAAAATTGAAAGAGGACATATCTAGTGTCATAATAATAACAAAAAAATAATTTATGCTAGTATATTTAAATAGGTGTTAAAATATTCCTTATTTTAATTAAGTATTAAACATATGATTAGAATGAGACTGTATTTAGAAAATCACACTTCAAAATATGATCAGACCCCAACTTTAATCCTTGTACAAATATAACCAAGAACACAAGTAACACACATGCATTTTTTTTAAAATGTTATAACATATTGCTTTTTCAAAATCACGCATCAAAATTTAAAGGCTCAAAAAAAAAATATCAACAAACATAATCATGTGACATTACAAATTAAAGCCTGTACAATTCTAAAGAAAATGGTGCATCTTCCGTCTCTTTATCTTATATCTGACCTGACCGGATAAAACATCATACAAGCTCAAAATTCAGACTTGTTTCAAAACTTTAAAAATCTATGAAAAAAATAAAAAATAAAAATTCAAAACTTGTAATTTTTAATTCCCTAACGTAGAACTAAAAAAACAACAACACAAAGAAAAAAAATCTAAAGATGTCAGGTAAAAATAAATCCAATTTGGATCACTTGACAAGGTATGACCCACTGGTAAAAGCATGCTCTGCGCCTCTGGGGCTGGATTTAAATGGAATCTGTCACCAGTAGGGCTGAGCGGATCTGAACTGTAAAAATCCGGGTCCGCATGGCTGCTGGCTGAGAATACCAGCCTCCAGCCACCTATGTCATGGCTGGGAATGATAATTAGGGGGGACTGCACGTCATTTTTTATTTTTTTTTTGATTTAGCTAAAAAAAAAACAAAAAAAAAAAAACGCATCACCGGCTGAGAGAGCACAGGCTGTGCCGGCTAATGTCATGCCAGACTTGTACAAATCTGACAGCGCATCACTGGCACTTCTGAAAGGAACGTGCATGTGTTTCTGAAACACATGCACGTTCACCATACTGACCCGCAGACACTTGCACTCCGTTCCCCGCCCGCCGGCTGTCCTTCCGCCTGTGATGGGTTGCAGTCAGCTGACATGCTGCCACTCAGGGTGGTGGCGCGTCTAACAGCAACCAATTACACGCGCTGCTGGGCAGGCAAAACAATGAATATTGAATTGTCTGCTCCGGAAGGGAAAAGCGTGACCCGGAAGGAGTTTGCTGCAAGACACCGCCTCAGGTGAGTACACTGCGTGCGCTCCTACCCCCTATCACTTCCACCACTGTTTTTAATTTCCGTATTCTGATCCCCGTAGACTTATATGGGCACCAGAATCCGGAGCAGATCCAGATTTTTTTCAATCCGGCAGTGATCCGCCGCTGCCGGATTTTGGCGGATTCGATCAACTCTAGTCAGCAGGTTTTTGCTATGTAATCTGAAGACTGCATGCTGTAAGAGTTAACAAAGATTTCAGCAATGCATATCTTATCACACACTGTGCTGTTGATTACCTGTAAGGCTTGCTTTAGCTTTAGGTAGCATTGTTTTGTTTTTAAAGTAGCTAACTGAAATGACTTAAAATGAATGATAAATGGTATGCTTCCATACTTATCTATCCTTACAATCATCATTGGCTATGTCTTCAATACCCCTTATTTTTATATACTTTGAAATCTGTATGCAGTATCTAATTTGTGTTTAACTTTTTTCTTTTTTTTTTAGCTGGTGGTTCGTATTTCATGATATCCAGATCCCTTGGTCCAGAGTTTGGTGGAGCTGTTGGCCTATGCTTTTATTTAGGCACCACATTTGCTGGGGCAATGTACATTCTTGGTGCAATTGAGATTTTTTTGGTAAGTAAAAATAATTATTTTTCTGAATGAGATGCATATTTATGGCGCAGCATTGCCTTTCATATTGTATTTTATTTCTAGAGAAGGAAAAATACCTATTGGTACTTTGTGACACTAAATGAATTACGGTAATCTTGCCCAAAAGTCATTGCACTCTCTGGCTACACATCATTTTTTTTTAGGTTAAATCAACTTTTATTGACTATTGTTGACCAATGAACACATATGTTTATTTTTAAGTTTCAATAGTAGGGGTATGTGCACAAGTTAGGGATTTACCGAAGAAATTTCTGCTGCAAAATCTAGTGTGTGGTTAGCAGAAACGCTGTGGAAAAGAAGTGTGGTTGCGCCACATATTTGTTGCGGATATTCCCCACTCGTTTTAGGGTATGTTGCAGCAGAAATTTCTGCACCATTTCTGCATCTCTTGACTGGAACAAAGCAAGGTGAAAGACACTCGATTTTGCAGTGTTAGTTCACTTTATTTTTTACATGTGTTTTTGTTGCTAATTTTTTAGTTGCAGGTGAAATGTGCAGTGTGGAGACACGGGACTCAGTGGGTGCTCTCGTCCACTAAAACCCGCCGCCTTTAGAAAGACAGCGTGGCTCAGGGCTCATCCCAACTGAACGCCGGCCTCCTTAACCGTGGGCGTAACACTACTCAGACAACACAGGGTGAGGGAACCACAATAATTAGACTTTATTGGATCCCCAAACAATTAACGGCACATAACACATAACCAGCAAAACACACAAATGTAACAGGCGACAGAGTCTCACCCTTCCGCTGGCTCACCAGGGATTTAGAATGTCCATGCCTCAGAGGTTCCAGGGCTATTTACTCCAATCCAGCAGCACCCCGCTTTTGGTGGGCACCCACCGTGACTGGAATAACGCCAGATTTAGGAAGCTGTGTGAGGTCTGCAAAGTCTGTAACAGGTGACTGAACTGTCCCAACCAGAGTGTCCTCCTTAGGTAGTCCTGTTATGATGTTACAATCCTGGCAGCCGGAGTCGAAATCTCTAGGCTGTGGATATGGTCTCCAACCGGAACCAGAGCCCCTAGATTGAAGCCATAAGATATCCTGATCCTCTAGTCAGCTCCAAAGAGCTTAGACTGGATCCATCAGCATTCATCAACCTTCATCAACCCTGGTGGCTTAAAGAAGTCCCTTTTATAGCCATAACCTTCCCTTAGGATACACTGCGTCCTCATCGATTGGTTGGACAAGATTGCTTCTCCCATTGGATGAATTTCAAGCTGCATGGATAATGTTCATTTAAATGATGTGCATAGAAAGACTCAGTATATCTACATGGAGTCGGCAAGTCACCGACTAGACAATGGCTACTAAGGTAATCACATTAGCAATACACAACTACAATACAATGATTACTGGAAAAGTCTGGAGAACAATAGCTAAGCAAACATGACTTAGCACACATAAGAACAATAGTCTGGCTGAATGTTAAGAAACTTTAACCCATGAGAGTCCATGTCGTCACATGCAGCAAAAACCCTGAAAGATTTGTTATGATGCAGATTGGAGTCTGCTGCAAATCTTCAAGGAAAAAATAAGCAATGTGTGCATGAGACCTCAGGAACGTCATTCACTTGGCTGATACTAGGAAATCCTTCAGATTTTGTGACAAATTTGTCTGGAAAAACACTACAAAAGTGCAACGTGTGTATAGACCTTAGATGTTCATAAAATTATGTTATTAATAGACTAACCATAAATTTCAGCTGCAAAAAGGAGAAAACGCAAATATGGTTCACATAATTATCCCCTTAAAACATAACTTACACATCACCAAACACCTTGTTAGTGTGTAGCAATAAAAGTGCGCTAACAATAATGCTTACTTGGAGTTGAAGGGATAAAACGCTAAGAATATATTATCTCTATGTTCATGTATATCTAGGTTTTAATAGTGGACACAATTATTGTTAGTCCACTTTCACTGCTGCACACTCGCAAGATGTTTGAGGATTTTTATATCTTAGTAAAATAAAAGTTTTGTTTTAAGCGGATAATAATGTGAACTACATAACCTATAAACCTCACCCTTGAGAAACTTCCAAAGAAAGTTCCTGATGAATTTAGATATACTTTTGAAACCAAGCAGTATGAAAACATGGCAGGAAACAAAAGGGAATGGTTGGGGAGAGGGGATTTAGCTAAATTATATGTATGCGCATTGGGGAGAGGGGGTTTAACCCTTTCACGACCGGCCGATTTTTCGCTTTCCGTTTTTTTTTTTCGCCATTCTTTTTCTGAGAGACGTAACTTTTTTATTTTTCAGTCAATATGGTCATGTGAGGGCTCATTTTTTGCGGAACGAGCTGTACTTTTAAATGAAACCATCAGTTTTACCATATTGTGTACTAGAAAATGGCAAAAAAATTCCAAATGCTGAAAAATTGCAAAAAAAGTGCGATAGCACTATGGTTTTTGAGATATTTTATTCACTGTGTTCACTATATGGTAAAACTGATGTGTGGGTGTGATGCCTCAGGTCAGTGCGAGTTCGTAGACACCAAACATGTATAGGTTTACTTTTATATAAGGGGTTAAAAAAAAATCGGAAGTTTGTCCGAAAAAAGTGGCGCACGTTTTACGCCATATTCCGTGACCCGTAGCGTTCTCATTTTTCGGGATCTTAGGCTCAATGACGGCTTATTTTTTGCGTCTCGAGCTGACGTTTTTAACGGTACCATTTTTGCGCAGATGCTACGTTTTGATCGCCTCTTATTGCATTTTGCGCAAAAGTTGTGGCGACAAAAAAACGTCGTTTTGGCGTTTGGAATTTTTTTGCCGCTACGCCGTTTACTGATCAGATTAATTGATTTTATATTTTGATAGATCGGGCGTTTCTGAACGCGGCGATACCAAATGTGTGTATATTTTTTATTTTTTTAACCCTTTAATTTTCAATGGGGCGAATGGGGGGTGATTTGAACTTTTAGGTTTTTTTGTTTTTTTTTAATTTTTTAAAACTTATTTTTTAACTTTTTTTTTTTACTTTACTAGTCCCCCTAGGGGGCTATTGCGATCAGCATTCCGATCGCTCTGCAGTATCTGCTGATCACAGCTGGAAGGCTGTAAACAGCAGATACGCTGTCTTTCTCTTTTGCTGTGCCCCGGGCACAGCGAAAGTGAAACCAATTCATGTGTAGTACAGGAGTCATCACATGACCCTGTACTACCATGACAACTATCGGGAGTCACGTGATCGCGTCACGTGACTTCCGGTTTCGGCGGTAAGTAAAACTTTACCGCGATTGCGCTTATAATGGCGCTGTCATGTATTGACAGCGCCATATAAGGGGTTAATCGGCACGAGCAGATAACGATTCTGCTCGTGCCTAGCAGGCACACATCTCAGCTGTGAAAATCAGCTGAGATGTGTGCCGATCGCGGCATGCTGCCGCCGGAGGACCGCGGGCAGTAAGATTATGTCATTTAGGACGTAATTTTACGGCCCGCGGTCGTTAAGGGGTTAAAGGGAATCTGTCTGCAGGTCTTTGCTACTTCATCTGAGAGCAGCATGATGTTGGCAAAGAGATTCTGAAACTAACCTTGTTTAACTTGGATTACTGGGTGCAGCCATTCGGACTTTATCAAAGAATTGAATTTAGCTGAGCTGGGAGAGCTGTCCGCCCACACCAAGCTCTCAATAGAGATTGTATATTGACTGTGAGGTGTCATGAGGGTGTCACACGATACGATCTATCGTGCGATTGCACGAGCGATCGAACCCGCCCCCTTCGTTTGTGCATCACGGGCACTTAGTTGCCCGTCGCGCACAAAGTTGTTAAACGCCTGTCACACGTACTTACCTCCCGGACGACCTCGCTGTGGGCGGCGAACATCCACTTCCTGAAGGGGGAGGGTAGTTTGTCGTCACAGCGACGTCACACAGCGGCCGGCCAATAGAAGCGGAGGGGCGGAGATGAGCGGGACGTAAACATCCCGCCCACCTCCTTCTTTCAGCATTGCCGGTGGCCGCAGGTCAGCTGTGTTCATCGTTCCCGGGGTGTCACACGGAGCGATGTCTGCTACCCCGGGTACGATGAACAACCAACGCAAAGTAGAATAAACAATTTTTTAAAAATGAGCGACGTGTAAACGATTCATTCATAACAGATTTGCGATCGTTTACAGATGCTCGTAGGTGTCACACGGGACGACGTCGCAAAAGATGCCGGATGTGCGTCACAAAAACCGTGACCCCAACGACATATCGCACGATAGATCGTCTCGTGTGACGCCCGCATCAGTCACAGCAGGGGGCATGCCAGACAACATGGTATCAACTTTCTAGTATACTAATGCTAATCACAGGGTAATAAACGCTTTAGTTTAGGTAAACAATAGCTCACACCCTATTAAGAGAAGCACAGTTGTTGTTTTTTTTTCCTTTTTGTTTTTTTAACCCTTGCAGAATGCTGTTCTCCATTTACATTGCAAAATCTTGCTGCCAGATTCCCTTTAAGTACATGTATGAGCAATTAACTAACCAGAGTATATTTTATTAAATAACAATGTTAGTAAGAGTCATAAAGTGCTAATTTTAAATTGCAAAAGTCTACCCAGGTGTGGAAGAAAGTCGATTCCTAAAAGCTGTTCCAACGAAACGACGAGGAAAGAGATTTACAGTCTGATCCTTATTTAGCGGTCATCGTGTCCACCATTAACGTTATGAAATTCAGTTCGGGTGACTAATATTCTCTACATGGTGGAATCACAGATGTCCCCGTTCTGGGCAGGGCTGTGGAGTCGGTAAGCCAAACCTTCGACTCCGACTCCGACTCCTCAAATTCTCTTGCACCGACTCCGACTCCGGCTCCGACTCCGGCTCCGACTCCGACTCCGGCTCCTACATATATTGCTTATAGTTAGGTGAAAAATTTATTGTAGTACATGAATATGTGTATGTGAACATCAGACATTTAATAATTTTTATGATACAATAATCAAGATATTTGGATAGAACATAAAATATATTTATTGGAATACAACTTTAGAACACAAAAAACTGTAATAAATTGTAAATATGTAATACACTATGTAATATACAGTAGATTACATATATATCTTGTGTGTGTGTATATACACTGTATATATATATATATTATATATATTACATATTTACAATTTATTAGTTTTTTTGTGTTCTAAAGTTGTATTCCAATAAATATTTTATGTTCTATCCAAATATCTTGATTATTGTATCATAAAAACAATTAAATGTCTGATGTTCACATTGTACTACAATAAATTTTTCACTTAAATATAAGCATTATACTAAATGTTGTTATTTAGTAAAATATTCAGCACATTCTGCATTGCACTCCTGTCCCCAATTTATTATATATTTTAGGAGTCGGAGTCGGTGCATTTTATACCGACTCCGACTCCGACTCCACCAAAATGAGCTCCGACTCCGACTCCGACTCCACGACTCCGACTCCGACTCCACAGCCCTGCTTCTGGGAATAATTTTCCTTGCAAGAAGAAAATTTTACAACATTGAGCATTTTACTTCATTAATACAGTGGCCATTTTAGGACATGATCATTTATCAGTGTCAAACATCAGAAATACCTTGTTCACTGATAACTGACAACGGATACCTGATCACTGACAACGGATACCTGATCACTGACAACGGATACCTGATCACTGACAACGGATACCTGATCACTGACAACGGATACCTGATCACTGACAACGGATACCTGATCACTGACAACGGATACCTGATCACTGACAACGGATACCTGATCACTGACAACGGATACCTGATCACTGACAACGGATACCTGATCACTGACAACTGATCACTGACAACTGATCACTGACAACTGATCACTGACAACGGATACCTGATCACTGACAACTGATCACTGACTACTGATCACTGACAACTGATCACTGACAACTGATCACTGACAACTGATCAATCAAGAAAATCCCGGCACTCACAGGAAATAATTCCAACAACTTGTATTTTGATGAATCTTTATTTTTATTTTGTTTAGGCCCGTTTCACACGTCAGTGTGACGTTTTTCACTGGCGTGTAAAACACGCACATGTCCCTCCGTGTGCCGTGATTCACGGCACACGTGTGTTGTCTAAGTGCAATCCGGGCTCCGTTCTCCGTGGCCCGTAATTGCACTTAGAGATTCACTCACCTGCGCCCGCTCCCGCTGTCCATGGTGCTGAACGCTCCCGCGGTGCAGCATCCGGCCGGCGCTGACCCCCGCAGCAGCTGCTTCCGGGTCGGCTGTGTCGTGCATCATGAATATGCGCGACAGTAATGAGCCGGCTTAGAAGCAGCAGGCTGCACGGGCTGCAGAAGACATCGCTGGAGCCGGGTGAGTAAAAATGATTTTTATTTTTAAAGCACGTTTTTTTCTGGCACGTGTTTCACGGAACACACCACTGCGTGGTCCGTGGGACATCAGTGATGCCAGAAAAAAATAGACATGTCTCCGTGCGGCAATCACGGACACGCGTGAACGCTGCACGGAGACATGGTCAGTGAAAAATCACTGATGTGTGAGCAGACCCATTCATTATAATGGGTCTGCGTATGTCAGTGATTCTGGTACGTTTAAAAAAAAGCACAAACGTCCCAGAATCACTGACGTGTGAAACAGGCCTTAAATAAACGTTTCGGCTACTGCCTTCTTCAACAACTGAATATAGAGAAAGAAACATGTAAAAAATATATATATAAGTACCATAGATACAATCATATTACAACTCATATGAATATACAACGAAATCATTTATACCTATTGGGTCTGAGAAGAAGTAAAATATATTCTCAAATAAGGGATATCAATGAACTCAGTCTTGAAGCTATCAAGAAAAAATGAGGGGAAGGGCCCATTAAGACAAGGAAAAACAACATATCACTGAGAAAAAAATCTCAATTAAAGACATACCTAATCAGAGACTCACTGACTAGGGACTCTGAATCATAGGATATGCTGGCATATAAGTAACATCCATCTGTATGGATATCTATGGGACAAGAGAACATGCGATAAAATCACATAGTGAACCATAATAGGAAATGTGTAATTAGCCGTATAAGTCATATTACCTCAATGTGGAGAGATAATTGGTATAATACTCCTAGTGGGAGGAGAGGTGTATTACCGCTATAGATTTAGCTGAAAAGAGAGCGAAAGAAAAAGAATAATTGTCATAAAGCACAATCGAATGGGAAAATAAACAGAAAAAAGCGGCAAATCCCATAGATACCAACAAGGTGGATAGTGTAGAGGAACAACAAAGTATTACCTGTGCCATAGGTGGTCATCTGGACTTGACAACAGATCACTGACAACAGATCACTGACAACAGATCACTGACAACTGATCACTGACAACTGATCACTGACAACTGATCACTGACAACTGATCACTGACAACTGATCACTGACAACTGATCACTGACAACTGATCACTGACAACTGATTATTGACAACTGGTATTTGATTATTGACAACTGATATCTGATCATTGACAACTGTTCCTGAGCACTGACTTCTGATATTTATTTCCTATGTTCTATTACTACCCAAATATGAAATCCAATAAATAATGAACCTATAGCTTAATGGTAAGGCATCTGTGTCACACACAGCATTATCCTTTCAAAATAAAAAAAAAATAAATAAAAAAATAATGCACCCATCCACTAGGGGGAGTAGAACCCAGAGCTCTGGCCTTTCCCACTGACCTCCTCCAAGCCAAATGTAAATAATTTGTGAGTCTGATCAGTGAGTGGTGATATGTGAGAACGTCACTTCTCAGGTCTCAGACATCACATATCGGACTGAGAATCAGGCGTAGAGCAGAATATTTGCTTGTTTAATCTCATAGGGCAAGAAAGACCCCATCTCACCAGTGTATGGCTGAGTGGTAGGGTTGACGGCTCTTCGATTCCAGGAGTGGAAGAAAAATTAAATTTTCCTTTTTTTAAATTCTTCTGCTCACACACAAATTGCAGTGATAACTGATGTGTGTGACATGTGAACAAGTCAGAAGTCACATCTCACACGTCAGAATGACTTATAGATGCTGAGTGTTTGCATATGTACCCTCATAACTAAGGAAATCACTGTCTAGTACCACTTTATCCTGTGGAGGATTGGTTAAGGTCACAGGATTGAAAGGCTCTCTGAGAGTCTCTACTGGCTGGCACACAAAGTCCAGCATCGAGGGGAGGATCCGGAGGGCGCCAGTTTGGAGCGGTGAAGAAGGCTGAGCGTCCGGCAGATGGTGAGGCACGGGGCGCCTGTGTGGAGTACAGGGGGGGGTTCTTCAGCTGACACTCCCCTGTCACGTAAGTACTGATCTCACTTTCCACCCGCCCGCTCTGCTGCGATGTCAGGAGAACGGGCGGTATCGGGCAGTGTGATCATGTGCTTCTCCCAGCAGCACTACAGGACGCAGTAAGACACTGACAAGCTGGTGACATGCAGCACCGCATGTGTCAGAGCAGAGCATGTCACCGCTCTGCTCTGTCACCTGTCCTGCTGCATGGGACCAACTGTCTCCACTCTGTCACCTGCACCACAAGTCACAGAGTGGAGCAAGTTGGTGACAGAGCACCTCCTCCCCCCTCTCTTCTCACCCTCCTCCTCTCTTCTCCCACCCCTCTCTTCTCCCACTCCCCTCTTCCCCCCCTCTCTTCTCTCTCTTCCCTTCCTTTCTCTTACCTCCCTCTCTCCCTTACCTCCCTCTCTCTCTTCCCTCCCTCTCTTTCTTCCCTCCCTCTCTCTCTTCCCTCCCTCTCTCTCTTCCCTCCCTCTCTCTCTTCCCTCCCTCTCTCTCTTCCCTCCCTCTCGTTTTTTCCCTCATTCTCTCTTTTCCCTCCCTCTCTCTTCCCTCTCATTTCCCTCCCTCTCTTCCCTCTCTTTTCCCTCCCTCTCTCTCTTTTCCCTCCCTCTCTCTCTTTTCCCTCCCTCTCTCTTTTCCCTCCCTCTCTCTCTTTTCCCTCCCTCTCTCTCTTTTCCCTCCCTCTCTCTCTTTTCCCTCCCTCTCTCTCTTTTCCCTCCCTCTCTCTCTTTTCCCTCCCTCTCTCTCTTTTCCCTCCCTCTCTCTCTTTTCCCTCCCTCTCTCTCTTTTCCCTCCCTCTCTTTTTCCCTCCCTCTCTTTTTCCCTCCCTCTCTTTTTCCCTCCCTCTCTCTCTTTTCTCTCTCTCTCTCTTTTCCCTCCCTCTCTCTTTTCCCTCCCTCTCTCTCTTTTCCCTCCCTCTCTCTTTTCGCTCCCTCTCTCTCTTTTCCCTCCCTCTCTCTCTTTTCCCTCTTTTCCCTCTTTTCCCTCTCTCTTTTCCCTCTCTGTATCTCTCTCCCTTTTCCCTCTCTGTCTCTCTCTTTTCCCTCTCTGTCTCTCTCTCTTTTCCCTCTCTGTCTCTCTCTCTTTTCCCTCTCTCTCTCCTGGCATGGTCAGTACAGAAATCTCTTGATCATGGAGGGGTAAGAGGAAGTAATAAACATGGAGTCCCTAATGTGTGTGTGTATATATTTCTAATAAAGTTTTTTCTCTGTGTGATGTCTTTTTTTTTTTTTTTAACCCTTTATTGGAGATTCTTAATGGCCGGGTCAAACTTGGCCTGACATTAAGAATCTCAGGCTTTATACCAGCTGATAAAACATAGCTGGTAGTAACCCTTTATTACCCAGTGTGCCACCTGGCACCAGGGCCACTAGAAGAGTTGGATACAGCGCCAGAAGATGGCGCTTCTATGAAAGCCTCAGCTGCCTAGTTGTACCTGACTGGACACAAAACAAATGAGCGAAGCTCACATCATTTTTTTTTTTTTTTTAATTATATCATGAAATTCATGAAATAATTTAAAAAAAGGGATTCCCTATATTTTTGGTTCCCAGCCGGGTACAAATAGTCAGCTGGGGGTTGGGGGCAGCTCGTACCTAACTGCTGTACCTGACCTTTTTTTTTTTTAAAGTTTTTAGGCAAAAATTAAAAAAAAAAAAGCTTCCCTGGATTTTCCATTGCCAGTGAAGGTAACACCAAGCAGCGGGGGTTAGCAGCCAGTAGCTGCTTGGGTTACCCTTAGCAATAGAAAATGCAGCAGGAGCCCACACTATTTTTTTTACCCATAACTCTAGGGTTAGGGTTATGTGTTTTTTATTTTTTTATTTTTAATGAATTAAATAAAACAAAAAATCGACATGGGCTTCGCCCATCGAGCACCAGAGCATTTTACTGCTCACTCATGCCTACTCCTCACCACACAGCCAGCAGAACAAGTAATCAGATGACTCCAGTGTCGGCCGATTGCTTGTTCTGTGTCCCCCTGCATCCATCGCAGCGTGTGCGGGCTGTGAGGTCACCTGAGTTCAGTCCAGCACTGGAGTCAGCTGATCTGAACTCAGCTGAACTCCAGCCCGCACACACTGCGATGGATGCAGAGGGACACAGAACAAGTAAGGCCTAAGCCACACTGAGAGAAAATCGGTGCGAGTGGAGTGCGATAAAACATTGCATTCTATTCGGACCAATTCTAGCCTGTGTGTCAGCGCACATGAGCAATTATTTTTTCAGCCCTAATCGGACCGAGAAAACAATTGCAGCATGCTGCAACTGTAATGCGAGACTATTTCTCTCGCACCCATTCAAGTGTATGGGGTGAGCAAAAAATCGCACTGCACTTGCGGTACATCGGTGTACCGCGAGTGCACAGCGAGAATCGCAATAGCCGACTACGGAGGAGAGAGTGAGAGAAATCCCTCCATCCACTCCTCAGTGCCTGCCCGCCCCTCTGCAGCGCTAGCCCGCCCCTCCTGAGTGCCGGACCGCCTCCGCAGCTAAGGTCCGCTCGCACAGTCGGAACTCAGTCGCAGGGACACACGCATGACACTCGGCTCTGCTGTACTGCCAGCGTGAGCCGAGTGTCATGTGAAGGGATCGCAGTAATCCCCATGTGGCCCCAGCCTAATCGGCCGACACTGGAGTCTGCTGATCTGAACTCAGCTGAACTGCTGACCACACAGACCGCACACTGTCACATGTGATCGGCAGCAGGCAGTGACTGCTGTTAACCTGCATCCATTGCAGCGTGTGCTGGCTGTGAGATCAGGAGTCACCTGACTCCATTGCCAGCCGATAAATTCTGTGTCCCGCTGTAGAAGGATCCGGTAAAATAACGGTTGCATGCGCTGCACATTTAATCCACAGGATCCGGTCATATGCGGTTTGCGTTTTTTTTGCCTACAGGCAAAAAAAACCCGCTGATGTGAAAGTAGCCTGCAAAATGCATGCCACACGGATGATATGGACGACACACAGAGACTACGCAAGAGGGAAAAAAAGCAATCTCATGATCCCTTCATTCCCCCCCCCATTATTTGTTACACACACACACACACACACACACACACACACACACACACACACACACACACACACACATATACATACATACACTAGTGATGTGTCGGTCGCGAACGATCCGACACAAAGATAAGGCTCCTTGCTGTGAACGACAGGAGCCGGTTCACTAGTGTGAGCCACTAAAATATCTAAACTGCTCTTTTCGCCGTCAAAACCCCGCCCACCCGCGGCTAAACTCCGCCTACTCAGCAATCTAATTGGCCCCTTGTAAGTGGGCGGGGTTTAGCCGCAGGTGGGCAGGGCATTGGCGGCGTTACTATAATCTTAAATATGTGTTCACCGGGGTGAACACATATTTAATAATGAGCCAAGAATGAGTTGAAAGATCCGGCTTTTTGGTGAGCGGAGCCATGGGAACCGGATCACCAAAAAGAGCCGGACTGCCCATCACACACACACACACACACACACACACACACACACACACGCGCGCGCGCGCGCTTCCCTTCGTTGTGCAGAGCTGGGAGCTTCGGCTGTCTCTGCTGTGATTGCTCCCAGTGCATCCACAGGGAAGAGGCAGGGAGGAGTCTTTGGTCTTTGGGTGGAGAGGAGATCTGACTGGGTGTGTTAGATACAGCCCTAGAGCCACAAAGAATTATGGGAGTTGTAGTAACTGAACCCAGGAAGTCAGAAGAGAGATTACCCCATCAGAGCTGGAGCCAGAAATGAGGATGTGCTGCTAGAGCACAATAAAAGGTAATATTGCTGAAAAAACATAATAGATGTGAGGAGAGGCACATATTAGCAAGATTTATGAGAAAAAAAAAATCAGTTTTGGTAACTGGATAACTTCTTTAAGGAAGCGTTCCAGACATGCTGTACATCACATAGGCCTTCAAAGGAAATTGTATGGGATACAATAATGTACTACATATCTATTTCCAGTGACTGGACCTCCACATAATTTATTAGGAATGATCAAACTACTTTATTGTAAATTTTTGTTTGTACCCACTGAAGAACTGGCTGCAAACTCATGGCCACTAGGGGGCTCCCTTGTGTACTGCCAGCTAGCCATAGTCCTGCAGTGATGGCGAACCTGTGGCACTCCAGCTGTTGCAAAACTACAATTCCCATCATGCCTTCACAGCCAAAGCTTTTGCTTTGAATGGCCAGGCATGATGGGAATTGTAGTTTTGCAACAGCTGGAGTGCCACAGGTTCGCCTAGGGCAACAAAATCAGGAAGTCTGGGTGTGTCATAGTCTAGCTGGTGCTTCAAGACACGTGCATGTGTTTACAACCACTTCACCATCTGCCAAGCAGTTTCTCACTGTAAGTTATACTTTGCTTACTTTTAAGGGCTTGTGCACACATTGTAGATTTGTTGCATTATTTTTTTCGCACATTTGTCTGAAAACATGAAGGGTTTCTTGCTGTCAGCAAAGTGAATGAGAATCCTCATGTCTCATGCACACGTTGCTTATTTTCTTCTTGCAGATATACATTTGCAGCAGGTCATTTCTGTTTTGCTGCAGATTTCACTCATAGTAATTCTAACACGCTGTATATAAGAGCCCAGGCCGCTGTGAGAATATAAAAAACACTTTATAATACTCACCTACACCTTACCCCTTGCACATGTCTTGAAGCACACACCCAGACTTACTGATTTTGTTACCCTAGGACAGGGGTGGGCAATTAATTTTCCCATGGGGCCGCATGAGAAATTGGGATGGTTTTAGAGGGCCGGACTAATATAATTAACTCATGTCTACCCAATATACTACATCACTACACCCCCTCCATAAACTACACCTGTAATATACTACATCACTACACCCCCCATATACTACACCTGTAATATACTACATCACTACACCCCCTCCCTATACTACACCTGTAATATACTACATCACTACACCCCCCATATACTACACCTGTAATAATCTACATCACTACACCCTCCATATACTACACCTGTAATATACTACATCACTACACCCCCTCCCTATACTACACCTGTAATATACTACATCACTACCACCCCCCATATACTGCACCTGTAATAAACTACATCATCACACCCCCCTATACTACACCTGTAATATACTACGTCACTACACCCCCTCCCTATACTACACTTGTAATATACTACATCATTACACCCCCTCCCTATACTACACCTGTAATATACTACATCACTACACCCCCTCCATATACTACACCTGTAATATACTACATCACTACACCCCCCTCCATATACTACACCTGTAATAAACTACATCACTACACCCCCTCCATATACTACACCTGTAATATACTACATCACTACACCCCCTCCATATACTACACCTGTAATAAACTACATCACTACACCCCCTCCATATACTACACCTGTAATATACTACATCACTACACCCCCTCCATATACTACACCTGTAATAAACTACATCACTACACCCCCCATATACTACACCTGTAATATACTACATCACTACACCCCCTCCATATACTACACCTGTAATATACTACATCACTACACCCCCTCCATATACTGCACCTGTAATAAACTACATCACTACACCCTCCATATACAACACCTGTAATATACTACATCACTACCACCCCCCATATACTGCACCTGTAATATACTACATCACTACACCCTCCATATACTACACCTGTAATATACTACATCACTACACCCCATCCCTATACTACACCTGTAATATACTACATCACTACACCCCCCATATACTGCACCTGTAATATACTACATCACTACACCCTCCATATACTACACCTGTAATATACTACATCACTACACCCCATCCCTATACTACACCTGTAATATACTACATCACTACCACCCCCCATATACTACACCTGTAATATACTACATCACTACACCCCCCATATACTACACCTGTAATATACTACATCACTACACCCCCTCCATATACTACACCTGTAATATACTACATCACTACACCCCCTCCATATACTACACCTGTAATATACTACATCACTACACCCCCATATACTACACCTGTAATATACTACATCACTACACCCCATCCCTATACTACACCTGTAATATACTACATCACTACACCCCCCATATACTACACCTGTAATATACTACATCACTACACCCCCTCCATATACTACACCTGTAATATACTACATCACTACACCCCCATATACTACACCTGTAATATACTACATCACTACACCCCATCCCTATACTACACCTGTAATATACTACATCACTACACCCCCCATATACTACACCTGTAATATACTACATCACTACACCCCCCATATACTACACCTGTAATATACTACATCACTACACCCCCTCGATATACTACACCTGTAATATACTACATCACTACACCCCCTCCATATACTACATCTGTAATATACTACATCATTACACCCCCTCCATATACTGCACCTGTAATATACTACATCATTTCACCCCCTCCATATACTACACCTGTAATATACTACATCATTACACCCCCTCCATATACTACACCTGTAATATACTACATCACTACACCCTCCATATACTACACCTGTAATAAACTACATCACTACACCCCTATATACTACACCTGTAATAATCTACATCACTACACCCTCCATATACTACACCTGTAATATACTACATCACTACACCCCCTCCCTATACTACACCTGTAATATACTACATCACTACCACCCCCCATATACTGCACCTGTAATAAACTACATCATCACACCCCCCTATACTACACCTGTAATATACTACGTCACTACACCCCCTCCCTATACTACACTTGTAATATACTACATCATTACACCCCCTCCCTATACTACACCTGTAATATACTACATCACTACACCCCCTCCATATACTACACCTGTAATATACTACATCACTACACCCCCCTCCATATACTACACCTGTAATAAACTACATCACTACACCCCCTCCATATACTACACCTGTAATATACTACATCACTACACCCCCTCCATATACTACACCTGTAATAAACTACATCACTACACCCCCTCCATATACTACACCTGTAATATACTACATCACTACACCCCCTCCATATACTACACCTGTAATAAACTACATCACTACACCCTCCATATACAATACCTGTAATATACTACATCACTACACCCCCCTCCATATACTACACCTGTAATATACTACATCACTACACCCCTTTATACTGCACCTGTAATATACTACATCACTACACCCCCTCCATATACTACACCTGTAATATACTACATCACTACACCCCCTCCATATACTACACCTGTAATATACTACATCACTACACCCTCCATATACAACACCTGTAATATACTACATCAATACACCCCCTCCATATACTACACCTGTAATATACTACATCACTACACCCCCCATATACTACACCTGTAATATACTACATCACTACACCCTCTATACTACACCTGTAATATACTACATCACTACACCCCCTATACTACACCTGTAATATACTACATCACTACACCCCCTCCCTATACTACACCTGTAATATACTACATCACTACACCCCCTCCATATACTACACCTGTAATATACTACATCACTACCACCCCCCATATACTGCACCTGTAATAAACTACATCATTACACCCCCTATACTACACCTGTAATATACTACATCACTACACCCCCTCCATATACTACACCTGTAACATACTACATCACTACACCCCCTCCATATACTACACCTGTAATATACTACATCACTACACCCCCTCCATATACTACACCTGTAATATACTACATCACTACCACCCCCCATATACTACACCTTTAATAAACTACATCACTACACCCTCCATATACAACACCTGTAATATACTACATCACTACACCCTCCATATACAACACCTGTAATATACTACATCACTACACCCCCTCCATATACTACACCTGTAATATACTACATCACTACACCCCCTCCATATACTACACCTGTAATATACTACATCACTACCACCCCCCATATACTGCACCTGTAATAAACTACATCACTACACCCTCCATATACAACACCTGTAATATACTACATCACTACACCCTCCATATACAACACCTGTAATATACTACATCACTACACCCCCTCCATATACTACACCTGTAATATACTACATCACTACCACCCCCCATATACTGCACCTGTAATATACTACATCACTACACCCCCCTATACTACACCTGTAATATACTACATCACTACACCCTCCATATACAACACCTGTAATATACTACATCACTACACCCTCCATATACAACACCTGTAATATACTACATCACTACACCCCCTCCATATACTACACCTGTAATATACTACATCACTACCACCCCCCATATACTGCACCTGTAATATACTACATCACTACACCCCCCTATACTACACCTGTAATCTACTACATCACTACACCCCCTCCCTATACTACACCTGTAATATACTACATCACTACACCCCCTCCCTATACTACACCTGTAATATACTACATCACTACACCCCCTCCATATACTACATCTGTAATATACTACATCATTACACCCCCTCCATATACTACACCTGTAATATACTACATCACTACCACCCCCCATATACTGCACCTGTAATAAACTACATCATTACACCCCCTATACTACACCTGTAATATACTATATCACTACACCCCCTCCATATACTACACCTGTAACATACTACATCACTACACCCCCTCCATATACTACACCTGTAATATACTACATCACTAGACCCCCTCCATATACTACACCTGTAATATACTACATCACTACCACCCCCCATATACTACACCTTTAATAAACTACATCACTACACCCTCCATATACAACACCTGTAATATACTACATCACTACACCCTCCATATACAACACCTGTAATATACTACATCACTACACCCCCTCCATATACTACACCTGTAATATACTACATCACTACACCCCCTCCATATACTACACCTGTAATATACTACATCACTACCACCCCCAATATACTACACCTGTAATAAACTACATCACTACACCCTCCATATACAACACCTGTAATATACTACATCACTACACCCTCCATATACAACACCTGTAATATACTACATCACTACACCCCCTCCATATACTACACCTGTAATATACTACATCATTACACCCCCTCCATATACTACACCTGTAATATACTACATCACTACACCCTCCATATACTACACCTGTAATATACTACATCACTACACCCCCCATATACTACACCTATAATAAACTACATCACTACACCCTCCATATACTACACCTGTAACATACTACATCACTACACCCTCCATATACTACACCTGTAATAAACTACATCACTACACCCTCCATATACTACACCTGTAATATACTACATCACTACACCCCCTCCATATACTACACCTGTAATATACTACATCACTACACCCCCTCCATATACTACACCTGTAATATACTACATCACTACACCCCCTCCCTATACTACACCTGTAATATACTACATCACTACACCCCCTCCATATACTACACCTGTAATATACTACATCACTAAACCCCCTCCCTATACTACACCTGTAATATACTACATCACTACACCCCCTCCATATACTACACCTGTAATATACTACATCACTACCACCCCCCATATACTGCACCTGTAATAAACTACATCAATACACCCCCTATACTACACCTGTAATATACTACGTCACTACACCCCCTCCATATACTACACCTGTAACATACTACATCACTAGACCCCCTCCATATACTACACCTGTAATATACTACATCACTACCACCCCCCATATACTACACCTGTAATATACTACATCACTACACCCTCCATATACAACACCTGTAATATACTACATCACTACACCCCCTCCATATACTACACCTGTAATATACTACATCACTACCACCCCCATATACTGCACCTGTAATATACTACATCACTACACCCTCCATATACAACACCTGTAATATACTACATCACTACACCCTCCATATACAACACCTGTAATATACTACATCACTACACCCCCTCCCTATACTACACCTGTAATATACTACATCACTACACCCCATCCCTATACTACACCCGTAATATACTACATCATTACACCCCCTCCCTATACTACACCTGTAATATACTACATCACTACACCCCCCTATACTACACCTGTAATATACTACATCACTACACCCCCTCCCTATACTACACCTGTAATATACTACATCACAACACCCCCTCCCTATACTACACCTGTAATATACTACATCACTACCACCCCCCATATACTGCACCTGTAATAAACTACATCATCACACCCCCTATACTACACCTGTAATATACTACGTCACTACACCCCCTCCATATACTACACCTGTAATATACTACATCACTACACCCCCTCCCTATACTACACTTGTAATATACTACATCATTACACCCCCTCCCTATACTACACCTGTAATATACTACATCACTACACCCCCTCCATATACTACACCTGTAATATACTACATCACTACACCCCCCTCCATATACTACACCTGTAATAAACTACATCACTACACCCCCTCCATATACTACACCTGTAATATACTACATCACTACACCCCCTCCATATACTACACCTGTAATAAACTACATCACTACACCCTCCATATACAATACCTGTAATATACTACATCACTACACCCCCCTCCATATACTACACCTGTAATATACTACATCACTACACCCCTATATACTGCACCTGTAATATACTACATCACTACACCCCCTCCATATACTACACCTGTAATATACTACATCACTACACCCCCTCCATATACTACACCTGTAATATACTACATCACTACACCCCCTCCATATACTACACCTGTAATATACTACATCACTACACCCTCCATATACTACACCTGTAATATACTACATCACTACCACCCCCAATATACTACACCTGTAATAAACTACTTCACTACACCCTCCATATACAACACCTGTAATATACTACATCACTACACCCTCCATATACAACACCTGTAATATACTACATCACTACACCCTCCATATACTACACCTGTAATATACTACATCACTACACCCCCTCCATATACTACACCTGTAATATACTACATCACTACACCCTCCATATACAACACCTGTAATATACTACATCACTACACCCTCCATATACTACACCTGTAATATACTACATCAATACACCCCCTCCATATACTACACCTGTAATATACTACATCACTACACCCCTATACTACATCTGTAATATACTACATCACTACACCCCCTATACTACACCTGTAATATACTACATCACTACACCCCCTCCCTATACTACACCTGTAATATACTACATCACTACACCCCCTCCATATACTACACCTGTAATATACTACATCACTACCACCCCCCATATACTGCACCTGTAATAAACTACATCATTACACCCCCTATACTACACCTGTAATATACTACATCACTACACCCCCTCCCTATACTACACCTGTAATATACTACATCACTACACCCCCTCCATATACTACACCTGTAACATACTACATCACTACCACCCCCCATATACTACACCTTTAATAAACTACATCACTACACCCTCCATATACAACACCTGTAATATACTACATCACTACACCCTCCATATACAACACCTGTAATATACTACATCACTACACCCCCTCCATATACTACACCTGTAATATACTACATCACTACACCCCCTCCATATACTACACCTGTAATATACTACATCACTACCACCCCCCATATACTACACCTTTAATAAACTACATCACTACACCCTCCATATACAACACCTGTAATATACTACATCACTACACCCTCCATATACAACACCTGTAATATACTACATCACTACACCCCCTCCATATACTACACCTGTAATATACTACATCACTACACCCCCTCCATATACTACACCTGTAATATACTACATCACTACCACCCCCAATATACTACACCTGTAATAAACTACATCACTACACCCTCCATATACAACACCTGTAATATACTACATCACTACACCCTCCATATACAACACCTGTAATATACTACATCACTCCACCCCCTCCATATACTACACCTGTAATATACTACATCACTACACCCCCTCCATATACTACACCTGTAATATACTACATCACTACACCCCCTCCATATACTACACCTGTAATATACTACATCACTACACCCCCTCCATATACTACACCTGTAATATACTACATCACTACCACCCCCCATATACTGCACCTGTAATATACTACATCACTACACCCCCCTATACTACACCTGTAATCTACTACATCACTACACCCCCTCCCTATACTACACCTGTAATATACTACATCACTACACCCCCTCCATATACTACATCTGTAATATACTACATCATTACACCCCCTCCATATACTACACCTGTAATATACTACATCATTTCACCCCCTCCATATACTACACCTGTAATATACTACATCATTACACCCCCTCCATATACTACACCTGTAATATACTACATCACTACACCTTCCATATACTACACCTGTAATAAACTACATCACTACACCCCTATATACTACACCTGTAATAATCTACATCACTACACCCTCCATATACTATACCTGTAATATACTACATCACTACACCCCCCATATACTACACCTGTAATAAACTACATCACTACACCCTCCATATACTACACCTGTAATATACTACATCACTACACCCTCCATATACTACACCTGTAATAAACTACATCACTACACCCTCCATATACTACACCTGTAATATACTACATCACTACACCCCCTCCATATACTACACCTGTAATATACTACATCACTACACCCCCTCCATATACTACACCTGTAATATACTACATCACTACACCCCCTCCCTATACTACAACTGTAATATACTACATCACTACACCCCCTCCATATACTACACCTGTAATATACTACATCACTAAACCCCCTCCCTATACTACACCTGTAATATACTACATCACTACACCCCCTCCATATACTACACCTGTAATATACTACATCACTACCACCCCCCATATACTGCACCTGTAATAAACTACATCAATACACCCCCTATACTACACCTGTAATATACTACGTCACTACACCCCCTCCATATACTACACCTGTAACATACTACATCACTACACCCCCTCCATATACTACACCTGTAATATACTACATCACTACACCCCCTCCATATACTACACCTGTAATATACTACATCACTACACCCCCTCCCTATACTACACCTGTAATATACTACATCACTACACCCCCTTTATATACTACACCTGTAATATACTACATCACTACACCCCCTTTATATACTACACCTGTAATATACTACATCACTACACCCCCCTATACTACACCTGTAATATACTACATCACTAAACCCCCTCCCTATACTACACCTGTAATATACTACATCACTACACCCCCTCCATATACTACACCTGTAATATACTACATCACTACCACCCCCCATATACTGCACCTGTAATAAACTACATCAATACACCCCCTATACTACACCTGTAATATACTACGTCACTACACCCCCTCCATATACTACACCTGTAATATACTAAATCACTACCACCCCCCATATACTGCACCTGTAATAAACTACATCAATACACCCCCTATACTACACCTGTAATATACTACGTCACTACACCCCCTCCATATACTACACCTGTAATATACTACATCACTACCACCCCCCATATACTACACCTGTAATATACTACATCACTACACCCTCCATATACAACACCTGTAATATACTACATCACTACACCCCCTCCATATACTACACCTGTGATATACTACATCACTACCACCCCCATATACTGCACCTGTAATATACTACATCACTACACCCTCCATATACAACACCTGTAATATACTACATCACTACACCCTCCATATACAACACCTGTAATATACTACATCACTACACCCCCTCCCTATACTACACCTGTAATATACTACATCACTACACCCCATCCCTATACTACACCCGTAATATACTACATCACTACACCCCCTCCCTATACTACACCTGTAATATACTACATCACTACACCCCCTCCCTATACTACACCTGTAATATACTACATCACTACCACCCCCCATATACTGCACCTGTAATAAACTACATCATCACACCCCCTATACTACACCTGTAATATACTACGTCACTACACCCCCTCCCTATACTACACTTGTAATATACTACATCATTACACCCCCTCCCTATACTACACCTGTAATATACTACATCACTACACCCCCTCCATATACTACACCTGTAATATACTACATCACTACACCCCCTCCATATACTACACCTGTAATAAACTACATCACTACACCCTCCATATACAATACCTGTAATATACTACATCACTACACCCCCCTCCATATACTACACCTGTAATATACTACATCACTACACCCCTATATACTGCACCTGTAATATACTACATCACTACACCCCCTCCATATACTACACCTGTAATATACTACATCACTACACCCCCTCCATATACTACACCTGTAATATACTACATCACTACACCCTCCATATACAACACCTGTAATATACTACATCAATACACCCCCTCCATATACTACACCTGTAATATACTACATCACTACACCCCCTCCATATACTACACCTGTAATATACTACATCACTACCACCCCCCATATACTGCACCTGTAATAAACTACATCACTACACCCTCCATATACAACACCTGTAATATACTACATCACTACACCCCCTCCATATACTACACCTGTAATATACTACATCACTACCACCCCCCATATACTGCACCTGTAATATACTACATCACTACACCCCCTCCCTATACTACACCTGTAATATACTACATCACTACACCCCCTCCCTATACTACACCTGTAATATACTACATCACTACACCCCCTCCCTATACTACACCTGTAATATACTACATCACTACACCCCCTCCATATACTACACCTGTAATATACTACATAACTACACCCCCTCCATATACTACACCTGTAATAAACTACATCACTACACCCCCTCCATATACTACACCTGTAATATACTACATCACTACACCCCCTCCATATACTACACCTGTAATAAACTACATCACTACACCCTCCATATACAATACCTGTAATATACTACATCACTACACCCCCTCCATATACTACACCTGTAATATACTACATCACTACCACCCCCCATATACTGCACCTGTAATAAACTACATCACTACACCCTCCATATACAACACCTGTAATATACTACATCACTACACCCCCTCCATATACTACACCTGTAATATACTACATCACTACCACCCCCCATATACTGCACCTGTAATATACTACATCACTACACCCCCTCCCTATACTACACCTGTAATATATTACATCACTACACCCCCTCCCTATACTACACCTGTAATATACTACATCACTACACCCCCTCCATATACTACACCTGTAATATACTACATAACTACACACCCTCCATATACTACACCTGTAATAAACTACATCACTACACCCCCTCCATATACTACACCTGTAATATACTACATCACTACACCCCCTCCATATACTACACCTGTAATAAACTACATCACTACACCCTCCATATACAATACCTGTAATATACTACATCACTACACCCCCTCCATATACTACACCTGTAATATGCTACATCACTACCACCCCCCATATACTGCACCTGTAATAAACTACATCACTACACCCCCTCCATATACTACACCTGTAATATACTACATAACTACACACCCTCCATATACTACACCTGTAATAAACTACATCACTACACCCCCTCCATATACTACACCTGTAATATACTACATCACTACACCCCCTCCATATACTACACCTGTAATATACTACATCACTACACCCCCTCCATATACTACACCTGTAATATACTACATCACTACACCCCCTCCCTATACTACACCTGTAATATACTACATCACTACACCCCCTCCCTATACTACACCTGTAATATACTACATCACTACACCCCCTCCATATACTACACCTGTAATATACTACATCACTACAGCCCCCATATACTACACCTGTAATATACTACATCACTACACCCCCTCCATATACTACACCTGTAATATACTACATCACTACACCCCCTCCATATACTACACCTGTAATATACTACATCACTACACCCCCTCCATATACTACACCTGTAATATACTACATCACTACACCCCCTCCCTATACTACACCTGTAATATACTACATCACTACACCCCCTCCCTATACTACACCTGTAATATACTACATCACTACACCCCCTCCATATACTACACCTGTAATATACTACATCACTACAGCCCCTCCCTATACTACACCTGTAATATACTACATCACTACACCCCCTCCCTATACTACACCTGTAATATACTACATCACTACACCCCCTCCATATACTACACCTGTAATATACTACATCACTACACCTCCCATATACTACACCTGTAATATACTACATCATTACACCCCCTCCCTATACTACACCTGTAATATACTACATCACTACACCCCCTCCATATACTACACCTGTAATATACTACATCACTACACCCCCTCCATATACTACACCTGTAATATACTACATCACTACACCCCCTCCCTATACTACACCTGTAATATACTACATCACTACACCCCCTCCCTATACTACACCTGTAATATACTACATCACTACACCCCCTCCATATACTACACCTGTAATATACTACATCACTACAGCCCCCATATACTACACCTGTAATATACTACATCACTACACCCCCTCCATATACTACACCTGTAATATACTACATCACTACACCCCCTCCATATACTACACCTGTAATATACTACATCACTACACCCCCTCCATATACTACACCTGTAATATACTACATCACTACACCCCCTCCCTATACTACACCTGTAATATACTACATCACTACACCCCCTCCCTATACTACACCTGTAATATACTACATCACTACACCCCCTCCATATACTACACCTGTAATATACTACATCACTACAGCCCCCATATACTACACCTGTAATATACTACATCACTACACCTCCCATATACTACACCTGTAATATACTACATCATTACACCCCCTCCCTATACTACACCTGTAATATACTACATCACTACACCCCCTATACTACACCTGTAATATACTTCATCACTACACCCCCTCCCTATACTACACCTGTAATATACTACATCACTACCACCCCCCATATACTGCACCTGTAATAAACTACATCACTACACTCCCTATACTACACCTGTAATATTCTACATCATTACACCCCCTCCATATACTACACCTGTAACATACTACATCACTACACCCCCTCCATATACTACACCTGTAATATACTACATCACTACACCCCCTGCCTATACTACACCTGTAATAACTACATCACTACACCCCCCTATACTACATCTGTAATATACTACATCACTACACCCCCTATACTACACCTGTAATATACTACATCACTACACCCCCTCCCTATACTACACCTGTAATATACTACATCACTACACCCCCTCCATATACTACACCTGTAATATACTACATCACTACCACCCCCCATATACTGCACCTGTAATAAACTACATCATTACACCCCCTATACTACACCTGTAATATACTACATCACTACACCCCCTCCATATACTACACCTGTAACATACTACATCACTACACCCCCTCCATATACTACACCTCTAATATACTACATAATTACACCCCCTCCATATACTACATTTGTAATATACTACATCACTAGACCCCCTCCATATACTACACCTGTAATATACTACATCACTACCACCCCCATATACTACACCTTTAATAAACTACATCACTACACCCTCCATATACAACACCTGTAATATACTACATCACTACACCCTCCATATACAACACCTGTAATATACTACTTCACTACACCCCCTCCATATACTACACCTGTAATATACTACATCACTACACCCCCTCCATATACTACACCTGTAATATACTACATCACTACCACCCCCAATATACTACACCTGCAATAAACTACATCACTACACCCTCCATATACATCACCTGTAATATACTACATCACTACACCCTCCATATACAACACCTGTAATATACTACATCACTACACCCCCTCCATATACTACACCTGTAATATACTACATCACTACCACCCCCCATATACTGCACCTGTAATATACTACATCACTACACCCCCCTATACTACACCTGTAATCTACTACATCACTACACCCCCTCCATATACTACACCTGTAATATACTACATCACTACCACCCCCCATATACTACACCTGTAATATACTACATCACTACCACCCCCCATATACTGCACCTGTAATAAACTACATCATTACACCCCCTATACTACACCTGTAATATACTACGTCACTACACCCCCTCCATATACTACACCTGTAATATACTACATCACTACACCTGTAATATGCTACATCACTACACCCCCTCCATATACTACACCTGTAATAAACTACATCACTACACCCCCCTATACTACACGTGTAATAAACTACATCACTACACCCCCTATACTACACCTGTAATAAACTAAATCACTACACCCCCCTATACTACACCTGTAATATACTACATCATTACACCCCCTCCCTATACTACACCTGTAATATACTACATCACTACACCCCCCTATACTACACCTGTAATATACTACATCACTACACCCCCTCCCTATACTACACCTGTAATATACTACATCACTACACCCCCTCCCTATACTACACCTGTAATATACTACATCACTACCACCCCCCATATACTGCACCTGTAATAAACTACATCATTACACCCCCTATACTACACCTGTAATATACTACGTCACTACACCCCCTCCCTATACTACACCTGTAATATACTACATCATTACACCCCCTCCCTATACTACACCTGTAATATACTACATCACTACACCCCCATATACTACACCTGTAATATACTACATCATTACACCCCCTCCCTATACTACACCTGTAATATACTACATCACTACACCCCCTATACTACACCTTTTAATATACTACATCACTACACCCCCTCCATATACTACACCTGTAATAAACTACATCACTACACCCCCCTATACTACACCTGTAATAAACTACATCACTACACCCCCCTATACTACACCTGTAATAAACTACATCACTACACCCCCCTATACTACACGTGTAATAAACTACATCACTACACCCCCTATACTACACCTGTAATAAACTAAATCACTACACCCCCCTATACTACACCTGTAATATACTACATCATTACACCCCCTCCCTATACTACACCTGTAATATACTACATCACTACACCCCCCTATACTACACCTGTAATATACTACATCACTACACCCCCTCCCTATACTACACCTGTAATATACTACATCACTACACCCCCTCCCTATACTACACCTGTAATATACTACATCACTACCACCCCTATATACTGCACCTGTAATAAACTACATCATTACACCCCCTATACTACACCTGTAATATACTACGTCACTACACCCCCTCCCTATACTACACCTGTAATATACTACATCATTACACCCCCTCCCTATACTACACCTGTAATATACTACATCACTACACCCCCATATACTACACCTGTAATATACTACATCATTACACCCCCTCCCTATACTACACCTGTAATATACTACATCACTACACCCCTATATACACCTGTAATATACTACATCCCCATCTAATACACCTGTAATATACTACAGCCCCATATACTACACCTGTAATATACTACATCACTACACCCCCATTTACTACACCACTATATACAACACCCCCATATACTACACCACTATATACTACACCTGTAATAAAGCTACATCACTACACCCCATGTACTACACACTACACCACTATATACACAACACCATATACTACACCTGTAAAACTACACCCCTAGTATTAGTCACAAGTCCCCCCCCCCTCCCCCATAGTCCCCTTTTCAGCTTATTAGTCACTACTTACCTCTCCCTTGTTATTGTCCCCGTCCTCATGCACCTCCGTACAGCCCCCCCGCTAAACTGCTCCTTCTCTTGTATGGGCCATGGCTTCGCCGATGCTGTTCTCCGAGGGGCCCCCGCCACTGCTTCTCTCCGTGAAGGCCCCCACTGTGCCGCTTCTTCTCCTGCCCGGCGGGAACTTTTGAAATAACACACTCTGCGCAGTACTACTGACCACATCAGAGCGCACGTGTGTCACAGAGAAAGTGCCGGCAGAGAACAGAGGAGAGGTTCCTCCGTTCTGCTGCCTGCACTGACTGTGCGGAGCTGCAGGATCGTTCCCTGCCCGGAACGCATTAGCTTGGCTCCACTGCTGCGGCTGAAGACGGGCGGGCCGGTCACAGACAGTAGGCGGGCCGGATGTGGTCCGCGGGCCGCCCCTTACCCGGGTCTGCCCTAGGAACTTGGCTAGCAGGCAGTACATAAGGGAGCCCCCTAGTGGCCATGAGTTTGCAGCCAGTTCTTCAGTGGGTACAAACACAAATTTACAATAAAGTAGTTTGATCATTTCTAATAAATTATGTGGAGGTCCAGTCCAGTCACTGGAAGTAGATATGTAGTAAATTATTGTCTCCCACACAATTTCCTTTGCAGGCCTATGTGATGTACAGCATGTCTGGAACGGTTCCTTCATATGTGAGAATGACAATCAGAATCAGAATGTCAGATATTAAAAGTGGAACATTACTGGACTTTGTGTGCCAGCCAGCCAGTAGAATTTTTTTTAAAAAAAAATGTATGTATGTATATATATGTATGTATGTATATGTATGTATGTATATATATATATATATATATATATATATATATATATATATATATATATATATATATATATAAAATTTCCCTGTTCTGTCTCTGTCTCTCTGTCTGTCCAAGAAATGTCATACTCTGAAACCGCCTAAACCACGCCCACACAGCTCCAACAGGCCAACCCCCCCCACACCTCACTCCACCCTCACCCAATCAGCAGCGGCCCTGCATCACATCCCCCACACATGCACACCTTACTCTACCCACACCCAATCAGCGGCGACAACCGCTCAATTAGGACATGCCCACTCGCCGAAACCCTGACAACGCCATGACGCAGCTGGTGGACAGGTACAAGCACTACTGCACCTATCATCAACGCACACACCCCGGCACTACTGCACCCATCAACACAACACACACCCCGGCTCTACAGCACGCATCATCACCGCACATACACCGGCACTACTGCACCCATCATCACCGCACCCATCATTACCGCACCCATCATCACCGCACACACCCCGATACTACCGTACGCATCATCACCGCACACACCCCGACACTACTGTACCCATCTTCACCGCAGCACACACCCCGGCACTACTGCACCCATCATCACCACACACACCCCGGCAGTACCGCTCCCATCATCACCGTACACACCCCGGCACTACTGCACCCATCATCACCGCACACACCTCAGCACTACTGCACCCATCATAACCGCACATACACCGGAACTACCGCTTCCATCATCACCGCACACACCCCGACACTACTGCACCCATCATCTTCGCACACACCCCGACACTACTGCACCCATCATCTCCGCACACACCCCGGCACTACTGCACCCATCATCACCGCACACACCCCGGCACTACCGCAACCATCATCATCGCACACACCCCGGCACTATCACACCCAATATCACCGCACACACCCCGGCACTACTGCACCCATCATCACAGCACACACCCCTGGCATTACCACTTCTATCATCACTGCACATACACCGGCACTACCGCTCCCATCATCGCCGCACACACCCCAGCACTACTGCACCCATCATCACCGCACACACCCCGGCACTATTGCACCCATCATCACCACACACACCTCGGCACTACTGCACCCATAATCACCGCACACACCTCGGCACTACCGCACCCATCATCACCGCACACACCCCGGCACTACTGCACCCATCATCCCTGCACATACACCGGCACTACCGCTCCCAACATTACCGCACACACCCCGGCACTACTGCACCCATCATCACCGCACATACACCGGCACTACCGCTCCTATCTCACCGCACACAACCCGGCACTACTGCACCGATCATCACCGCACACACCCTGGCACTGCACTACCGCACACACCCCGGGACTACCGCTCCTATCATCACTGCACATACACCGACACTACCACTCCCATGATCACCGCACACACCCCGGCACTACTGCACTCATCATCACCGCACACACCCCGGCACTACCGCACCCATCATCACCGCACACACCCCGACACTACCGCTCCCATCATCACCGCACATACACCGGCACTACCGCTCCCAACATCACCGCACATACACCGGCACTACCGCACATAGACCGGCACTACCGCTCCCATCATCAACCCACACACGCAGGCACTACCGCCCCCATCATCATCGCACACCCCCAGGCACTACCGCACCCATCATCACCGCACACACCGGCACTACCCGCCCATCACCACACACATCGGCATTACCTCAGTGACGTCCCCGCTGACAGCGCGATTCACTTCAGTTGCTGCGTGGAGCTCACCGAGAGCGGCGGTGTTCTACTGCTGCTCCTGTCAGCTTCATGTAGCAGAGCTGAAAGCGTCGTGGGACCTTTGTGGATTACGTCGGACCTGCAGGGGTATTTGGGTATTTTAATAAAGGGGTGAAAGAGGGTGTTTTTTTGTCTTCCAAATAAAGGATTTTTTCGGGTGTATGTGTTTATTTACCTTCACTTACAGGTTAATCATGGCGGGTATCTCATAGACACCTGACATGATTAACCTAGGACTTAGTGGCAGCTATGGGCTGCCATTAGCTCCTTATTACCCAGATTGCCACCCACCGCACCAGGACAATTTGGGATGAGCCGGGTAGAGTCCCGGGACTGTCGCATCTAATGGATGCGGCAATTCCGGGTGGCTGCTGGCTGATATTTTGGAGGGCTCCCCATAACGTGGGGCTCCCCATCCTGAGATAACCAGCCTTCAGCCGTGTGGCTTTATCTTGGCTGGTATCAAAATTAGGGGGGACCACACGCCGTTTTTTTCCAATTATTAATTTATTTATTGTACTGCATGACATAGATCTGCCCACCAGCGGCTGTGATTGGTTGCAGTGAGACAGCTGTCACTCAGCCTGGGGGCGTGTCTGACTGCAGCCAATCATAGGCGCCAGTGGGCAGGGGAAGCAGGGAATACGAGATTTAATAATGAGCGACCAGCATTTTCAAAAGAGAAGCCGCCAGAGCAGTGTGACAGCTGTGCACCGATGATCGGTGAGTATGAGAGAGGGGGTGAGAGGGGGAGGGAGACCACGAGTGATTTTAAACGATTTAGATCGTTCTGCTGGACATGCTGAGCATACTCAGTAGAACGTGACGGAATCAGTCAGCGGATTCCGCCACCATAGACAATCATTAGACACCTTGGCGGATTCTAACCGAATCCGTCAAGGTGTGTTATTTTAATGACCCAAAAACACTACATGCAGCGTTCCCGCCACCTAACGCTGCGTCAAAATATCGACTCAGCGTCATCCAGTGGATGCAACGCAGACTCTTGCATTACGGTGCGTTGTCAGTACAAGTGTTTGGAGAATAGCGCAGTGCGTTAACTGACTGTGCTATTGTCCATAGCGGCGGATTGCGCTGAACGGAATTGTGAAAGCGCCCGGACACCGCCATGGAAGCTCCCGACGCAACGGAGCACAGTAAGCCTCGACCCAGAGGCGGCCCCAAAGCACAGGTCAGTGACCCAACTACGCCACAGAGACACAGAGGGACGGGGACCGGAGAAGACACAGCTGCGGCATCGCAGGGCTTCCCCGCGCTACAGAGACACATAGAGATATGGGGACAGGAGAAGACGCAGCTGTGGCGCACTAGGAACCCAGCTCTCCCACTAACCAACGATAAATGCAGGGGAAGCACATGGATACTTAAATATTAACACTGCTGTGAATGTTAACGAGCCGCTCATTACTATTCATGATCTGCTCATTATTATTTATGAGCCGCTCATTACTATTCATGAGCGGCTACTTAACATTCAGTGCAGTGTTAATATTTAAGTAGCCATGTGCTTCCCCTGCATTCATAGGTGGTTAGTGGGAGAGCTGCATCCCGGAGTGCTCATGAGCCAATCATTACTATTCATGGCCAGCGGGAAATGAAGCCACACACACACACCCCGACTCCCACACAGCCCAACACAATCACATACACACTGGCATACACAAACCACCACGCACACACACCGCCGCGCACACACACACCGCCGCGCACACACACACACACACACACACACACACACAAATTCTCTCATATCAAACGCGCCCCCACACACACAACCACCCACACACGGGCGCACACACACACAGCCGCACACACACACACCGCGGCACACAGACAAATACACACACACCGCACAAAACACACCCCTCCACAACACACACATCGCCCCACATACGCACCGCAACACACACAGAACGCAATACACACACACCGCCCTACACAGACACCCACATACCAGGATGGGGGCCATACAAGGATGGAGATTATACCCGAATCCCGGATAGGACACAGACCAGGATGCTGCATGCACAAGGATCCTGCCTACACCACGATGGGGCCACATACCAGGATGGGGCCACATACCAGCATCAACCCACATCCCAGGATGGGGGCCATACAAGGATGGAGACTATACCCGGATGAGACACACACAGACTAGGATGCTGCATACACAAGGATCCTAACTATACCACGATGGGGGCACATATCAGGATGGTGCCACATCACACCATCAGCCCACATACGAGGCCAACCCACACCTCCCAACGCCACAGCCTGCAACTCACCACCGGCCACAGTGGAAAAGCGGAACGGACGCCGCCCAGCAGCGAGCAGCCGGCGGACAGGTACAAGGGACACCTTAGGAAACATTCTAGATGGTGCCTATACCGGGAGGCTGCCTACACCAGATTGCGCACACAGACCAGGATGGGGGCACATGTCAGGATGGTGGCTGCACCACGATGGGGGCACATAGCATGGGGCCACAGCAAAGCATCAGCCCACATACCAGGATGAGGGCCATACAAAGATGGAGACTATACCAGAATGGGACACAGACCAGGATGCTGCATACACAAGGATCCTGCCTATACCACGATGGGGACACATACCAGGAGGGTGGCAATCACAGGATGGGGCCACATACTCCGTGACATTGCCCTGACCTGACTTCTTTCCTTGACTCTACTTGATCATTCGCTACCACTGTCTATGTGGGTATCTTTCATAGATTACAACAAACAACATTTACCCTTCCGGCCTTACAAGGGCTCCTAAAAGAAAAAACGCAACCCAGCAACACAACAAACCAGCAGCAGGAAGAAACCAACAACAACATCACAAGAAACACAATGCTACAAAGGAAGACCAGACAACCACACGAGCACGAACATCACACACAACCTCAAGAAGAAACCACACTACAACACAATAAATTCTAGAATACCGGATGCGTTAGAATCGGGTCACCATCTAGTAAAAAAATAAAAATCTTCTGCTTCTGGTATTAGAACCCAGAGAGTAAAGCGGGCTTTACACGCTACGATATATTTAACGAGATGTCGGCGGGGTCATGTCGTAAGTGACGCACATCCGGCATCGTTAGTGACATCGTAGCTTGTGACAGCTATGAACGAGCAGAAATACTCACCTTCTCGTTCATCGCTGACATGTCGCTAATTTTCTAAAAATCGCACGTCGTGTTGTTCATCGTACCCGGGGCAGCACACATCGCTCCGTGTGACACCCCGGGAACGATGAACTGCAGCTTACCTGCGTCCACCGGCAATGCTGAAGGAATGAGGTGGGCGGGATGTTTACGTCCTGCTCATCTCCGCCCCTCCGCTTCGATTGGCCGGCCGCTGTGTGACGTCGCTGTGACGCCGAACGTCCCTCCCCCTTCAGGAAGTGGATGTTCGCCGCCCACAGTGAGGTTGTTTGGAAGGTAAGTACATGTGACGGGGGGTCACAACACTATGCAATACAGGCAAGAAATTACCGTGCCGCACAAATGATGGGGGCGGGTGCGATCGCACGATTAATTGTAACGTGTAAAGCAGGCTTAAGACTCTCAGAGAGCCTTTCAATCCTGTGACCTTAACCAATCCTCCACAGGATAAAGTGGTACTAGACAGTGATTTCCTTAGTTATGAGGGTACATATGCAAACACTCAGCGTCTATAAGTCATTCTGATGTGTGAGATGTGACTTCTGACTTGTTCACATGTCACACACATCAGTTATCACTGCATATCACCACTCACTGATCAGACTCGCATATCATTTGCATTTGGCTTGGAGGAGGTCAGTGGGAAAGGCCAGAGCTCTGGGTTCTACTCCCCCTAGTGGATGGGTGCATTACTTTTTTATTTTTTTTAAATTTGAAAGGATAATGCTGTGTGTGACACAGATGCCTTACCATTAAGCTATAGGTTCATTATTTATTGCATTTCATATTTGGGTACTAATATATCATAGGAAAAAAATGTCAAGTATCAGAAGTCATTAATCAGGTGTCAGTTGTCAGTGGTCAATTATCAGTGATCAGTTGTCAGTGATCAGCTAACAGTTGTCAGTGATCAGGTCGCAGTTGTCAGTGGTCAGTTGTCAGTGATCAGGTATCAGGTATCAGTTGTCAGTGATCAGGTATCAGTTGTCAGTGATCAGGTATCAGTTGTCAGTGATCAGGTATCAGTTGTCAATGATCAGTTGTCAGTGATCGGTTATCAGTTGTCAGTGATCGATTATCAGTTGTCAGTGATCGGTTATCAGTTGTCAGTGATCGGTTATCAGTTGTCAGTGATCAGTTGTCAGTGATCAGTTGTCAGTGATCAGTTGTCAGTGATCAGTTGTCAGTGATCAGTTGTCAGTGATCGGTTTTCAGGTGTCAGTGATCAGGTATCATTCGTCAGTGATCACTTGTCAGTGATCGGTTATCAGTTGTCAGTGATCGGTTATCAGATGTCAGTGATCGGTTATCAGTTGTCAGTGATCGGTTATCAGATGTCAGTGATCGGTTATCAGTTGTCAGTGATCGATTCAGTTGTCAGTGATCGGTGATCAGTTGTCAGTGATCAGTTGTCAGTGATCAGTTGTCAGTGATCAGTTGTCAGTGATCAGTTGTCAGTGATCAGTTGTCAGTGATCAGTTGTCAGTGATCAGTTGTCAGTGATCAGTTGTCAGTGATCGGTTTTCAGGTGTCAGTGATCAGGTATCATTCGTCAGTGATCACTTGTCAGTGATCGGTTATCAGTTGTCAGTGATCGGTTATCAGATGTCAGTGATCGGTTATCAGTTGTCATTGATCGGTTATCAGATGTCAGTGATCGGTTATCAGATGTCAGTGATCGGTTATCAGTTGTCAGTGATCCAGTTGTCAGTGATCAAACAAGGTATTTCTGTTGTTTGACACTAATATATGATCATGTCCTAAAATAGACACTGTACATTAAGGCTTTCTTCACACATCAGTATATTGGATCAGTATTTCTATGCCAAAACCAGGAGTGTCACCAAAACAGAGAACATGTGTCAATTTTTCAATTATAGTTTTTCTCTATAAACTCCACTCGTGGCTTTGTCCTACAAACACTGATGCAAAATTCTTCCCAAATTCTGACTTGTGAATAAGCTCTAACTGATCCAGGCGAGAATGACGAGTTCTAAAATTTTTGATCTTCAGCATTTATCTGGCTACCCCAGAAAATCAGAGTATAAGTATAACTCTGGTCTTATGACATTTGTTAGAATCTTAAAACTATTTTTGACTAATCGCTACGATATTGAGAGTTTGAGTCAATGTTAAGGATCTATCCCAGTCTTTGAACTGAGGGGGTCTTTGTAGCTCTTCTTCCCAAGCAGAGGCTTTAAAGGGAATCTGTCAGCAGGTTTTTGCTACTTCATTTGAAAGCAGCATGTTGTAGGCAAAGAGATTCTGAAACTACATGGCAATGACTTTTTAGTACTCTAATGCTAATAAAGGGGTAATAAACCCTTTAGTTTAGGTAAACAATAGGTCACACACAGATGAGAGAAGCACAGTTGTTTTTTTTCGTCTTTAACCCTTGCAGCATGCTGTTCTCAGCTTCCATTGTACATCCTGCTCACAGATTTTCTTTAAGAAGACAGAGCAAAAAGCCGTAGACTGCAGTGACAGTATAGCAAGGAGGAGACTTCTGTGTAAGTTAAAAAATTATATAACTGTGGGGTATGGCTTTGATGTGCATCGTTTGAGCCAGTCTTCCTTAAGGTACCGTCACACTTAGCGACGCAGCAGCGATACCACCAGCGATCTGACGTGGTCAGGATCGCTGGTGCGTCGCTACATGGTCGCTGGTGAGCTGTCAAACAGGCATATCTCACCAGCTACCAGTGACCAGCCCCCAGCCAGCAGCGACGTGGAAGCGACGCTGCACTTGCAGGGAGCCGGCGTCTGGAAGCTGCAGACACTGGTAACTAAGGTAAACATCGGGTATGGTTACCCGATATTTACCTTGGTTACCAGCGCACACCGCTTGGTGCTGGCTCCCTGCACTCGTAGCCACAGTACACATCGGGTTAATAAGCAAACCTTTGCTTACTTACCCGATGTGTAATCTGGCTACGAGTGCAGGGAGCCGGCACTGACAGGGTGAGAGCTGCGGAGGCTGGTAACGAAGGTAAATATTGGGTAACCACCTTGGATACCCGATGTCTACCTTGGTTACAGCTTACCGCAGGCTGTCAGACGCCGGCTCCTGCTCCCTGCACATTCAGGATTGTTGCTCTCTCGCTGTCACACACAGCGATGTGTGCTTATCAGCGGGAGAGCAACCATAAAAAAACAAACCAGAGCTGTGTGTAACGAGCAGCGATCTCACAGCAGGGGCCAGATCGCTGCTCAGTGTCACACACAGCGAGATCGCTAATGAGGTCACTGCTGCGTCACAAAAACCGTGACTCAGCAGCGATCTCAGTAGCGATCTCGCTGTGTGTGAAGTACACCTTAGATCCTGCTGTTATAAAAGCCCTTTTATAACCTAATTAAGAGGAACAAACAAATCCTAAAGCGTACCTATCATCTCTCTCATATCTTGGATTGCACCAGAACCTGAAGAGGAAATGCCGTTGAAATGGGTGTTTGAACAACACAACAACCTTAAACACACCAGTAAATGAACAAAATCTCCATTCCAGTCCAGCAAAATGAAGGTCATGGAGTGCCCAGCCCAATCTCCAGACCTTAATCCGATGGAACACTTGTTGGGTGACATAAAAAATGCAAATTCTGAGGCCAAGTCAACAAATGCAAATAAATTGTGGTATGTAGTCAAAGCATCCTGGGCTGGAATAAGAGTTGACAGGTGCCAGAAGTTAGTTGACTCTATGCAACATAGATGTGAAGCAGTTCTTAAAAGCTGTGGTTATACAACTAAATATTACTGCATTATTTGGACTACAAGACGCACTTTTTTTTTCCCCCAAAATTTTGGTGTAAAGTGAGGGGGTGCATCTTATAGTCCGATGGCTGCGGGGAAGGGGGTGCGGTGGTGGTGGAGCGGGTCATCAGAGGCAGGAGCAGGCTGTAGCAGCGCCTACCGTAACCATGTGGGCCTGCTCATTAGCCTAATTTCATATGCACTGCATCCCGATGCCCATCATCTCTCAGCCCTGAAGCTGGTGCTGAGAGAAGGGTGGGGGGTGCGCGCATACTAAGCTGGCCCTCGTGATCATCCCTGGCTCCTTCAGCCTCGAGTTAACTTGTGTGGCTATATTCAATGCCCCCTGCGTATCATCAGCATGGGGGGCAGTGAATAAGTATACTCACCAGTCACCGTTCCCTGCAGCATCACGATGACCTCCTGTCTGCCTGCCCGCTGATGTGTGTGGAGAGCGATGCGCACAGCGATGACGTCATCGCTGTGCGCACGGCTCCACACAGGTCAGCGGCGCTGCTGATGGCACAGACAGGAAGACGAGCGATGCTTCGTGGAATGAGGAAAGGTGAGTATACAGCGGGAGTCCTCCACTTGTGACCGCATATCCGGCCGCGGCTGAAGTGAGCACGAGATCAGTGGTGACTTCAGTCAGGTGATGTGCAGTGACAGCTGATGCCACCGCTGATCCCACGTGGCACACTTCACTAGCAGTTGTGCTCTATGGCCGATCACTGTGATTATCAGATGTAGCAGAGCTCGATGCAACGTGGGACCTCGTGGGGATTATGTCAGACCTGGAGTGGTGTTTTAAGGGTTAATAAAGGGGTGAAAGAGGGGGCTTTTTTGTGTTTTATTTCAAATAATGGATTTTTTGGATGATTGTGTTTATTTACTTTCATTTACAGCTTAGTGATGGGGGGTGTCTCATAGACACCTGCCATTACTAAGCTAGGACTTAGTGGCAGCCATGGGTTCCTGCCATTATCTCCTTATTACCCTGATTGCTACTGCATAAGGGCATTCAGGATGAGTCGGGAAAAGTCCCGGGACTGTCGCATCTAATGGATGCGGAATTTCTGTGCGGCTGCTGGCTGATATTTTGAGGCTTGGGGGGCTCCCAATAACATGGGTCTCCCCAGCCTGAGAATACCAGCCCCCAGCTGTGAGACTTTATCTTGGCTGGTTATCAAAATAGGGAGGGGGGGGTGACTGCACGTCATTTTTTTAAAAAATTATTTATTTAATTTACTGTGCGATATAGACCCACCGGTGTCTGTGATTTGGCTGTGGTCAAACATCGATCACTCAGCCTGGGGGCGGGTCTGTCTGCAACCAATCACAGCCACCGGTGAGCAGGGAAGGAGTGAATATGTTATGAGCCTAATGTGCGTCTGGCTCCAGAAGATGTAGAAAAGCCCACTATAGTTCTGTTAACAAATGACAGACCTGAGTGGGGTCTTGTCTTCTTGTGGGTGGAGTTCAATGCTATTTGGTGGCAGTTCGGGGTACAGAACATTTTGGATCAGTTCACATTTATCCAGTGCTCTATATTGAGCACTTACATTAGGGTTTCCATCTACATCTCCAAAATACATGATTCAGGTAAAACCAACAACTGATCCATTCCCTTTAATGAGGCATTAGTTACTATGGACTCCATTTGGCCTCTGCCTCATTACAGTGAATTTTCTGTTGGGAATTTTGTCTGTTTTATTCCACTTTTTTTTGTCAGCTGTAATGATGAAAAACATAGTTTTTGCTTTTTTCAGTTCTTTTATGGTGTTCACTGAAGGGTTTATATAATGTGACCGTTTTATAGATCATTTTGTATTGGACACGCCAATAGCAAATATGTGAATTTTTATTTTTTTTTTTAACATAGATATACATGTTTATTGGTATTTTTTTGTTCTCTAGTTTCTGATTTTTTCAAAAATATTTTTACAATTTATTTTTTGTATCTAATTTTAAAACTTTTTTACCTAGTCCCTATATGAAACATTACCTTTTATTGCTTTGATCGCTGATACAATGCACATATGGAATAATTAGATATAGGATAGATACATACATAAAAATAAATATGGAATAGATAATATATTTTGCTTTATTGCTCTGCGAACAGTGCATTAGACTGATTAGTGCCACACTGCTGCCTTGTTGTGTTTGCTAAAGCAGGAGGAGGGTCTGTAAGAAACTTGGTCTGGCGTTATTTGGGACGTTACATTTAGTCTCTGAACAGTCGAGGTGTGACCAGTTCCTCCAGAATCAGGACTGAGGCTGGTCACATGCCTAATTGTAGCATCTAGGCCAGGGGTGGGCAATTCATTTTCCCATGGGCCCGCATGAAAAATTGGATGGTTTTAGAGGGCCGGACTAATATAATTACCTCAGTTCTACCCAATACTGTATATAGTATACAGTATATACTATATCTTCATAAACAAACAGTAAGTTAAACAATACAAAGATTCAATGAAAATATGGAAATTACATTATTATTTAATGAGATGCTGAACTTTAATGAACTTGTTATTGTTCACTTTAGAAAATTGTCAACTTTATAGTGTTTAAAAAAACTAAACCTCACATCTTGACCAAAAATAGCCAGTTTTTCAAAGACCAGCATCCCAGCATATGATCATATCTGGGTATGACTTGTATATAACCACCCTGTATCCACACTTACTGGATGCGCTCTACATACTTAAGCTGGGTTCACATATAGCGACAGCGACAACGACATCAATGTTACGTCACCATTTTCTGTGACGTAACAGCGACCTTGTAAGTCGCTGTTATGATCGCTGCTTAGCTGTCAAACACAGCGACGCAGCAGCGATCATAACGTCGCTACATGTGCAGAGAGCAGGGAGCCGCGCACACTGCTTAGCGCTGGCTCCTTGCTCTCCTAGCTACAGTACACATCGGGTTAAGTAACCCGATGTGTACTGCAGCTACATGTCACAGTGCAGAGAGCAGGGAGCCGCGCACACTGCTTAGCGCTGGCTCCTTGCTCTCCTAGCTACAGTACACATAGGGTTAATTACCCGATGCGTACTGCAGCTACATGTGCACAGAGCAGGAGCCGGCACTAGCAGCAAGAGCGGCGGAGGCTGGTAACGAAGGTAAATATCGGGCAACCAGGGAAAGGTCTTCCCTTGGTTACCCGATGTTTACAGTGGTTACAGCTTTCCGCAGCTGCCAGATGCCGGCTCCTGCTCCCTGCTCGCTTCATTTCGTCGCTCTCTCGCTGTCACACACAGCGATGTGTGCTTCACAGCGAGAGAGCGACGACGAAAAAATGAAGCAGGACATTCAGCAACGAGCAACGACCTCACAGCAGGGGCCAGCTCGTTGCTGGATGTCACACACAGCGACAGCGACGGGACGTCGCTGCAACGTCACAGAAAATGGTGACGTAGCAGCGACGTCGTTGTCATCGTCGCTGTGTGTGACACCACCTTTACAGTGCCTACAAGTAGTCTTCAACCCCCTGCAGATTTAGCAGGTTTGATAAGATGCAAATAAGTTAGAACCTGCAAACTTCAAACAAGAGCAGGATTTATTAACAGATGCATAAATTTTACAAACCAACAAGTTATGTTGCTCAGTTCAATTTTAATAAATTTTCAACATAAAAGTGTGGGTCAATTATTATTCAACCCCTAGGTTTAATATTTTGTGGAATAACACTTGTTTGCAATTACAGCTAATAATCGTCTTTTATAAGACCTGATCAGGCCGGCACAGGTCTCTGGAGTTATCTTGGCCCACTCCTCCATGCAGATCTTCTCCAAGTTATCTAGGTTTTTTGGGTGTCTCATGTGGACTTTAATCTTGAGCTCCTTCCACAAGTTTTCAATTGGGTTAAGGTCAGGAGACTGACTAGGCCACTGCAACACCTTGATTTTTTCCCTCTTGAACCAGGCCTTGGTTTTCTTGGCTGTGTGCTTTGGGTCGTTGTCTTGTTGGAAGATGAAATGACGACCCATCTTAAGATCCTTGATGGAGGAGCGGAGGTTCTTGGCCAAAATCTCCAGGTAGGCCGTGCTATACATCTTCCCATGGATGCGGACCAGATGGCCAGGCCCCTTGGCTGAGAAACAGCCCCACAGCATGATGCTGCCACCACCATGCTTGACTGTAGGGATGGTATTCTTGGGGTCGTATGCAGTGCCATCCAGTCTCCAAACGTCACGTGTGTGGTTGGCACCAAAGATCTCGATCTTGGTCTCATCAGACCAGAGAACCTTGAACCAGTCTGTCTCAGAGTCCTCCAAGTGATCATGAGCAAACTGTAGACGAGCCTTGACATGACGCTTTGAAAGTAAAGGTATCTTACGGGCTCGTCTGGAACGGAGACCATTGCGGTGGAGTACGTTACTTATGGTATTGACTGAAACCAATGTCCCCACTGCCATGAGATCTTCCCGGAGCTCCTTCCTTGTTGTCCTTGGGTTAGCCTTGACTCTTCGGACAAGCCTGGCCTCGGCACGGGTGGAAACTTTCAAAGGCTGTCCAGGCTGTGGAAGGCTAACAGTAGTTCCATAAGCCTTCCACTTCCGGATGATGCTCTCAACAGTGGAGACAGGTAGGCCCAACTCCTTGGAAAGGGTTTTGTACCCCTTGCCAGCCTTGTGACCCTCCACGATCTTGTCTCTGATGGCCTTGGAATGCTCCTTTGTCTTTCCCATGTTGACCAAGTATCAGTGCTGTTCACAAGTTTGGGGAGGGTCTTAATTAGTCAGAAAAGGCTGGAAAAAGAGATAATTAATCCAAACATGTGAAGCTCATTGTTCTTTGTGCCTGAAATACTTCTTAATACTTTAGGGGAACCGAACAGAATTCTGGTGGTTTGAGGGGTTGAATAATAAATGACCCTCTGAATAAAATTTAAAAAAAAAATAAAAAAAGAAATTATTTATTATTATAGCGCCATTTATTCCATGGCGCTTTACAAGTGAAAGAGGGTATACGTACAACAATCATTAACAGTACAAGACAGACTGGTATAGGAGGAGAGAGGACCCTGCCCGCGAGGGCTCACAGTCTGCATCATGTAGTATGTGGGGATTGTGTGTATATATATATATATATATATATATATATATATGTGTATATATATATATATATATATTAGTACACACAATCCCCATATACTACATCACTACACTCCTTATATACTACACCTGTAATATACTACCCCACTACATCCCTATATACTACACACCTATGTACTACACCTGTAATATGCTACACCACTGCATCACTATATACTACGCCTGTATTATACTACACCCCTGCACCCCTATATACTACACCTGTAATATGCTACACCACTACATCCCTATATACACCTGTAATATACTACACCATTGCATCACTATATACTACACCTGCAATATACTACACCTCTATATACTCCACCTGTAAAACTACATTCCCATATACTACATCACTACACCCCAAATATTTGTCTACAGTTATATCTCTCCTCCAGCCCCCCACTGTCCCCGCAGGTTACTAGTAACCACTCACCTCTCCCTCCTTATTGTCCCCTCTTCAGGCACCTCTGTAATGGCTCCCAGCTGAGCTGCTTCTTCTTTCCATACAGGCCTCGGCTGCTGCAGCTTCTTTTCCTGCTGGGCGGGAACTTTTCAAATGACACACGCGCGCCGTACTGACGACATCAGGGCGCGCGTGTGTCACAGAGAAAGGTGTCGGGCAGGGAACAGAGGAGAGATTCCTGCGTTCCGCTGACTACACTGTGCGGAGCTGCAGGATCGCTCGCTGCCCAGCACGCAGCATGTGATGAGGGCGATCTGACCAGGGACCTCTCCGAAGCCTGGAGCTCCGGACAACAGGTCAGATTGCCCTTATCACTGACCGGCCAGCAAGGACGCCCTAAACCAGGCGGGCCGGTCACGGAGAGTAGGTGGGCCGGATGTGCTATGCTAGGGATGGGCTGCACCTTAATGGGGAGGGTGGAGCTGTGCTGGGGCAGAAGATGGCTAGAAGGTTGGAGGAGTGTTTAAACTAGGAATGGGGGGCGAGGGTATTCACTTTATAGAAGGGGAATGTAGTGCAGATAGTGACCAGGGCACAAGTAATGAAATTGGGGGTGGTACGGGGGGAAGGGTTAGGACAGTCAATACAGTAAGCAGGAATAGAGGTACAGAGTCATACGTAACATACATGTACACTAATGCCCGAAGCCTCACGAATAAGGTGGAGGAATTAGAATTAATATTGTTGGAAAAAAATTATGATATAGTGGGGATATTAGCGACATGGCTGGATGAGAGCTATGACTGGGCTGTTAATTTACAGTGTTATAGCTTATTCAGGAATGACCGTACAAATAAGCGAGGAGGAGGTGTGTGTCTTTATGTAAAATCATCCTTAAAACCCATCCTGCGTGACAACATATGTGAGGGTACTGAGAATGTTGAGTCCCTATGGGTGGAGATAAGGGGGGGGAGAATGAATAATAAAATACTGATAGGTGTGTGTTATAAGACGCCGAATATTATGGAAGAGGTAGAGAATCTCCTCATAAAGCAAATTGATAAAGCAGCGAGTCTCGGAGAGGTAATTATTATGGGGGACTTTAACTATCCTGATATAAATTAGGGAACAGAAACTTGCAGTTCCAGCAAAGGAAATAGATTATTGATAACAATGAAAGATAATTACCTTTCACAAATGGTACAGGACCCCACAAGAGGGGGAGCACTACTAGACCTTGTACTAACCAATAGGCCAGACCGCATATCAAATATACAAGTTGGGGGTTACTTGGGGAATAGTGATCACAAAATAATAGGTTTTCATGTATTCTTTAGTAAGATTTATAGTAGAGGGGCTACAAGGACACTAAACTTCAGGAAAGCAAATTTTAAACTGTTGAGAGATGATCTTAGTGCAATAAACTGGGATGATGTACTAAGTAATAAAAGTACACAAAGCAAATGGAAGACTTTTATGAGCATCCTGAATAGGGCTTGTGCAGAAAATATATCCTATGGGAACAAACATGCTAGAAATAGGAGGACACCCCTATGGCTAAATAGAGCTGTAAGGGAAGCACTAAAAGAAAAACAGAAAGCCTTAAAAGAATTAAAGAGGGTAGGTAGTGATGAGGCATTATATAATTATAGAAAATTAAATAAAATATGTAAAAAGCAAATTAAGTTAGCTAAGTTTGAGACAGAGAGACTCATTGCGAGAGAAAGTAAAAATAATCCTAAAATATTCTTTAACTACATAAACAGTAAAAAACTGAAAAGCGATAGTGCTGGCCTCCTTAAAAATAGTCTTGGTGAAATGGTGGAGGTGATGAGGGTAAAGCCAATCTGCTGAATGACTTTTTTTCTACGGTTTTTATACAAGAAAATGCCATGGCAGATGACATGACCAGTGATACCATAAATTCATCCTTGAATATTACCTGCTTAACCCAGCAGGAAGTACGCTGCCGCCTCGAAATCACTAAGGTTGACAAATCGCCGGGCCCGGATGGCATACACCCCAGAGTACTACAGGAATTGAGTTCTGTCATAGATAGACCATTATTTTTAATCTTCTCAGATTCCTTAATAACAGGGTCAGTACCGCAGGACTGGCGCATAGCAAATGTGGTGCCAATATTCAAAAAGGGGACAAAAACTGAGCCGGGAAATTATAGGCCGGTAAGTTTAACCTCTACGGTTGGTAAAATCCTTGAGGGTTTCTTGAGAGATGCTATACTGGAGTATCTCAAGAAAAATAACCTTATGACAGAGCATCAACATGGGTTTATGAGGGATCGATCCTGTCAAACTAATTTGATCAGCTTCTATGAAGTAAGTTCAAGCCTGGACCAGGGAAATGCAGTGGATGTTGTGTATATGGACTTTTCAAAAGCTTTTGATACGGTGCCACACAAAAGGTTGGTACATAAAATGAGAATAATGGGGATAGGGGAAAATATGTGTAACTGGGTTAAACACTGGCTCAGTGATAGTAAACAAAGGGTGGTTATTAATGGTACGTACTCGGACTGGGTCTCAGTTCATAGTGGGGTGCCACAGGGGTCAGTATTGGGCCCACTTCTTTTCAACATATTTATTAATGACCTTGTTGGGGTCATGCGGAGTAGAATTTCAATATTTGCAGATGATACTAAACTCTGCAGGGTAATCAATACAGAGGAGGATAATTTTATATTACAGGGAGACTTATGTAAATTGGAGGATTGGGCTGAGAAGTGGCAATTGAAGTTTAATGTAGATAAATGTAAGGTCATGCACTTGGGTAGAGGAAATAAAATGTATAATTATGTACTTAATTGTAGAACACTGGGTAAAACAGACACAGAAAAAGACTTGGGTGTATGGGTGGATGGTAAACTTCACTTTAGTGGCCAGTGTCAGGCAACTGCTGCCAGGGCTAATAAAATAATGGGATGTATTAAAAGAGGTATAAGTGTTCATGAAAAAAATATAGTTCTACCTCTGTACAAGTCACTAGTGCGACCGCACTTAGAATACTGTGTACAATTCTGGTCACCGATATATAAAAAGGACATAGCTGAACTGGAGAGGGTGCAGAGAAGAGCGACCAAGATTTAGAGGAATGGGTGGGCTGCAATACCAAGACAGGTTATTAAACGTTTGGAAAAACGAAGGCTTAGGAGGGATCTAATCACAATGTATAAATATATGAGGGGACAGTACAGAGACCTTTCCAAAGATATTTTTACACCTAGGCCTGTGACTGGAATACGGGGGCATCCGCTACGTCTTGAGGAAAGAAGGTTTAATCATAATCACAGACGAGGATTCTTTACTGTATGAGCAGTGAGACTATGGAACTCTCTGCCGCATGATGTTGTAATGAGTGATTCACTACTAACATTTAAGCAGAGCCTGGATGCCTTTCTTGAAAAATGTAATATTACCAGTTATGTATATTAGATTTTATGACAGGGTGTTGATCCAGGGAACTAGTCTGATTGCCGGATGTGGAGTCAGAAAGGAATTTTTTTCCTCATTGGAACTTGTTTGCCACATTGGTTTTTTTTTGCCTTCCTCTGCATCAACATGTTAGGCTACGGGTTGAACTAGATGGACTTAGAGTCTCCCTTCAACCTTAAAAACTATGATACTATGATACTATGATATACAGTTGTGTGAAAAAGTGTTCGCCCCTAAAGAATTTGAAAAATGTGGCCACCTCAGCAATTTTAAAGTAAACTACGAAACAGAAGCCCTCAATACTAACTTGCCCACTAGAGAAGTAATACATATGAAAGAGATGTTCCCCTTGAAATGACAGGCCTCGGCAGAGACCTACTTAGGGGTTGTGGTTCCAGCTGATAGGTCCAAATTGTTCCAACTTAACTACTTGACTTTCTTAGACAAGACTCTTAAAGATTTAAAGAATTATGATAAAAAGAAACTCTCATGGTTCGGGCGAATCAATGTTTTAAAAATGGGCATACTCCCCCGCTTCCTATATTTATATCTGACAGTCCACATAATCCCGCCCAACGTTTTCTTCTCCAAACTTCAGTCGGCTCTCAATAAATTTGTTTGGGGGGTGGTAGACCCCGAATTGGAATTAACACGCTATACAGAGCCAAGGTAGAAGGATGAGTCGGATTGCCTAATCTCAAATTTTACCATAGAGCAGCAGTGAGGTCTTTGCGTATTTGCATGATTATGGTCATACACATCGCCAACCCTAATCTCGCGCCTACGCAAAGACATCACCTGCTCGAGTGAGGGCAACTATGTTTTCGGCTCAGCCCGCGATGGGGCAGAGCGAACTGCACCTGCGCAAGCCGAGAATGATTCTGCACAGGTGCGAGATTTTTCAGAGCAACGTGGATGATGACAAAGTCGTCATCCACATCAATCATAAAATGATGATGGCAAACAAGGCCAGAAGGAGGGACAGGAGCCGAAAATGAGCATGCCCATCCAACCCGAATGGGTCATTAGAATACGTGGCGGTCAGATTTTATAAAGTTATTTCTGAGGTCTGCAAGGGGAGTCAGCAACAAGGTGCACCTTCATAGAATGCAGCCCAGGAGCTGCAGAAGGTGATACTTTTGGTTTAACACCGAAAAAACTGGTGACAATTTCCCTTTAGATGTTCAATCAAATTTCAATATTTAAAAAGAGTGAGGGGTCACTGGTGCTGCAATAAGTACAAGTGAATAAAAAATGGGGTAATAAAATTAAATTTATAAAAATGTCATTTAAAATAAAAGCAAAAAAAATGATGGGGGGCGACATGGAGCTGCAAATAGTAGGCAGGGTCTGCAGAAGGCCTGTCAAATAAACGGGAACAAATAAATAGATGAGTACTACCGCACCATCAATAAAGGAAGTAAAAACAATAGGGATTTAAAAAAAGTTTTACCTGAAAGCCTTAGGTGAATAAAATACAGGTTTATAGTGTCCAACCTGAAGGTTAGTGGATCAGATGGTAGATCTGAAAAGGGACAAGTGTGTGAAATAACGTCAGGTCTAAAGGGGGCTTTACACGCTGCGACATCGCTAATGCGGAGTCGTTGGGGTCACGGAATTTGTGACGCACATCCGGTCGCATTAGCGATGTTGCTGCGTGTGACACCGATGAGCGATTTTGCATCGTTGCAAAAACGTGCAAAATCGCTCATCGGTGACATGGGGGTCCATTCTCGATTATCGTTACTGCAGCAGTAACTATGTAGTTCGTCGCTCCTGCGGCAGCACACATCGCTATGTGTGTCGCCGCAGGAACGAGGAACCTCTCCTTACCTGCCTCCCGGCCGCTATGAGGAAGGAAGGAGGTGGGCGGGATGTTCCGGCCACTCATCTCCGCCCCTCCGCTTCTATTGGGCGGCCGCTCAGTGACGTCGCTGTGACGCCGCATGGACTGCCCCCTTAGAAAGGAGGCGGTTCGCCGGTCACAGCGACGTCGCCGGGCAGGTAAGTATGTGTGACGGGTCTGCGTGATGTTGTGCGGCACGGGCAGCGATTTGCCCAACAGATGGGGGCGGGTACCCACGCTAGCGATATCGGGACTGATATCGCAGCGTGTAAAGTAGCCTTAAGGTGAATAACCTAAAATTTGTAAAAAGGTGTATATGCTAATAGCTGACCTTCCTTATAGTTGATGGACTCACAATGACTGCAGGCTGCTGAGTTATACTAGCCTGGAGTGGTATGTCACCTTAGTAAGACTGTTAAGCAAGAAGAAACACAGTGGCTGGTAAGTGTTTGAACAAAAATTGGTGGAAAAACAGGACAATTTTGTGTTTTGTAGTGAAGAACTATTTAGGGACCTGTTGGAAAACCTTTTCAGGTACTGTAAGCCAACTGGTGTAGAAGTTCAAAACATTGTTGGTGGGTAAATAGTAGTCTTAAGCCGTGCTGTAGGGGGATACAGCACATATAGTGGCTGATGTTTAGCTTAGGGACAACTAACTAAAAATAGTGAGTGAGGAAATCACTTACCTAAAGTATAAAATGTGGTGGTGTTAAAGGGAACCTGTCAGCAGAAATGTCCCCTAAAACCTAACAGATTCCCCCTCTGCAGCTCCTGGGCTGCATTCTATAAAGGTCCCTGTTATGATTGTGCCCACTTTCTGACCGAAAAAAAGTGTTTATAAAGTTGTACCTTTTTGGCTTCTGATTCTGTAAATCTGTCACGGGGGCGGGCAGCCTGATGGCCGTTATTCTGCCCCCTGGTCCTGTATGCCGCCCCCATCGCTGATTTCAATACTTCTGGACGCCGCCCACTGCTCCAGCCATCCCTGCGCATGCCCAGTGCTCATCTCTCGTGGATGAGCACTGTGCCTAGCGTCACCGCTGGTGACGTGCACGCAGGGTTAAGATTATGGGCGGTGCTGTGATGTTTATTCCTAAGCAACCGCCCATAATCGCGGGACCGCGCTTTCCTCCTCGGCCTGCTTCGTTCTGCGCAAGCGCGCTGCTGCTGACCCCCACGTCACCTCCTTCCCATCTTGCCCCGAGGCAGGAAATAGATGGGAAGAGCGCGGAAGCAGGAAGCACGAAGCAGGCCGAGGGGGAATGCGCGGTCCCGCGATTATGGGCGGTTGCTTAGGAATAAACATCACAGCACCGCCCATAATCTTAACCCTGCGTGCACGTCACCAGCGGTGACGCTAGGCACAGTGCTCATCCACGAGAGATGAGCACTGGGCATGCGCAGGGATGGCTGGAGCAGTGGGCGGCGTCCAGAAGTATTGAAATCAGCGATGGGGGCGGCATACAGGACCAGGGGGCAGAATAACGGCCATCAGGCAGCCCGCCCCCGTGACAGATTTACAGAATCAGAAGCCAAAAAGGTACAACTTTATAAACACTTTTTTTCGGTCAGAAAGTGGGCACAATCATAACAGGGACCTTTATAGAATGCAGCCCAGGAGCTGCAGAGGGGGAATCTGTTAGGTTTTAGGGGACATTTCTGCTGACAGGTTCCCTTTAAACATGGAAGATTCAGATTCATAGAATAGAATGTTTGTAATGTATAGGTGCCTGATATAGTCTATTCAGGCTGTATGAGCCAACTAAGGTGGGGATAGTAAAAATACAGGTGAGTGTAAAGTTCTGCGAAGAACAGTACATAAAATGCACTGACACTTGCCTATAAAAGGTCATGAAGGGGTTAATGGGTGAAAAAGGGCAAATCTACGTCACTGATGGTGTATAAATGTTAAAAAAAAAAAACCCCGCTGTAAAAAGAAACACTTTTTGAAAGGGTCTGGGGACTAGAGTTGAGCGCGGTTCGAGGTTCTCCAGTTCTAGGCTCGAGTGATTTTGGGGCATGTTCTAGATCGAACTAGAACTCGAGCTTTTTGCAAAAGCTCGATAGTTCTAGAAACGTTCGAGAACGGTTCTAGCAGCAAAAAACAGCTAAATCCTAGCTTGGTTTCTGCTGTAATAGTGTAAGTCACTCTGTGAATCAAACTATTATCACATTTCAGTGTATAGTGTGCGTGAACAGCGCCTTCAGATCACTGCTGTTTCTATAATGGCGATCGCCATTTTTTTTTTTTTTTTTCTTGTCTTCCTTCCCTAAGCGCGCGCGTCTTGTGGGGCGGGCCAGCATGTCAGCCAATCACAGACACACACACAGCTAAGTGGACTTTGAGCCAGAGAAGCAACGGCATGTGTGATAGGATCTGCATGTCACATGTCCCTGCATTATAAAACCGGACATTTTCTTCACGGACGCCATTATCTGCCTTCTGCGTCTTTGGTGTCAGACATCACTGTCGCAGCTCCGTCTTGAGTCCTATCGCTGATACAGCTGTATGCGCTGCATACACAGCGTTAGACAGCTTAGGGAGAGCACATTCTAGCAGTCCTTTTAAGGGCTCAAACCGGCAGGGTCAGAGTTAAGGTGACAGGTCCTGAAAACAGCGCCAGCGTCTGTGCAGCCAAGGTCAGGGATTTCCTCCCTGCATTTCACCATTAGGAGGGAATAGAAAGGCAGGCTTCCATTCCTCTACCCAGAGCCCCACAATCCTGCCACTGTACCCTCTTGTCCTCTGCACACTCCAACTCATAACTAAGCCATTATACTAGCAAACACTCAGTGTACCTAGTGGCATCCTATCTGTGGCTATTGGACTTTGCTATAGTCCCACTAGTGCAAAGACATTTGCAGAGCACGTCTGCCTGCATTGCACACTACAACTAATTATAACTAAGCCATTATACTAGCAAACACTCAGTGTACCTAGTGGCATCCTATACGTGGCTATTGGACTTTGCTATAGTCCCACTAGTGCCAAGACATTTGCAGAGCGCATCTGCCTGCGTTGCACACTCCAACTAATTATAACTAAGCCATTATACTAGCAAACACTCAGTGTACCTAGTGGCATCCTATACGTGGCTATTGGACTTTGCTATAGTCCCACTAGTGCCAAGACATTTGCAGAGCGCATCTGCCTGCGTTGCACACTCCAACTAATTATAACTAAGCCATTATACTAGCAAACACTCAGTGTACCTAGTGGCATCCTATACGTGGCTATTGGACTTTGCTATAGTCCCACTAGTGCCAAGACATTTGCAGAGCGCATCTGCCTGCGTTGCACACTCCAACTAATTATAACTAAGCCATTATACTAGCAAACACTCAGTGTACCTAGTGGCATTCTATACGTGGCTATTGGACTTTGCTATAGTCCCACTAGTGCCAAGACATTTGCAGAGCGCATCTGCCTGCGTTGCACACTCCAACTAATTATAACTAAGCCATTATACTAGCAAACACTCAGTGTACCTAGTGGCATCCTATACGTGGCTATTGGACTTTGCTATAGTCCCACTAGTGCCAAGACATTTGCAGAGCGCATCTGCCTGCGTTGCACACTCCAACTAATTATAACTAAGCCATTATACTAGCAAACACTTAGTGTACCTAGTGGCATCCTATACGTGGCTATTGGACTTTGCTTTAGTCCCACTAGTGCCAAGACATTTGCAGAACGCATCTGCCTGCGTTGCACACTCCAACTAATTATAACTAAGCCATTATACTAGCACACACTCAGTGTACCTAGTGGCATCCTATACGTGGCTATTGGACTTTGCTATAGTCCCACTAGTGCCAAGACATTTGCAGAGCGCATCTGCCTGCGTTGCACACTCCAACTAATTATAACTAAGCCATTATACTAGCAAACACTTAGTGTACCTAGTGGCATCCTATACGTGGCTATTGGACTTTGCTATAGTCCCACTAGTGCCAAGACATTTGCAGAGCGCATCTGCCTGCGTTGCACACTCCAACTAATTATAACTAAGCCATTATACTAGCACACACTCAGTGTACCTAGTGGCATCCTATACGTGGCTATTGGACTTTGCTATAGTCCCACTAGTGCCAAGACATTTGCAGAGCGCATCTGCCTGCGTTGCACACTCCAAATAATTATAACTAAGCCATTATACTAGCACACACTCAGTGTACCTAGTGGCATCCTATACGTGGCTATTGGACTTTGCTATAGTCCCACTAGTGCCAAGACATTTGCAGAGCGCATCTGCCTGCGTTGCACACTCCAACTAATTATAACTAAGCCATTATACTAGCAAACACTTAGTGTACCTAGTGGCATCCTATACGTGGCTATTGGACTTTGCTATAGTCCCACTAGTGCCAAGACATTTGCAGAGCGCATCTGCCTGCGTTGCACACTCCAACTAATTATAACTAAGCCATTATACTAGCAAACACTCAGTGTACCTAGTGGCATCCTATACGTGGCTATTGGACTTTGCTTTTGTCCCACTAGTGCCAAGACATTTGCAGAACGCATCTGCCTGCGTTGCACACTCCAACTAATTATAACTAAGCCATTATACTAGCACACACTCAGTGTACCTAGTGGCATCCTATACGTGGCTATTGGACTTTGCTATAGTCCCACTAGTGCCAAGACATTTGCAGAGCGCATCTGCCTGCGTTGCACACTCCAACTAATTATAACTAAGCCATTATACTAGCACACACTCAGTGTACCTAGTGGCATCCTATACGTGGCTATTGGACTTTGCTATAGTCCCACTAGTACCAAGACATTTGCAGAGCGCATCTGCCTGCGTTGCACACTCCAACTAATTATAACTAAGCCATTATACTAGCAAACACTTAGTGTACTTAGTGGCATCCTATACGTGGCTATTGGACTTTGCTATAGTCCCACTAGTGCCAAGACATTTGCAGAGCGCATCTGCCTGCGTTGCACACTCCAACTAATTATAACTAAGCCATTATACTAGCAAAAACTCAGTGTACCTAGTGGCATCCTATACGTGGCTATTGGACTTTGCTTTAGTCCCACTAGTGCCAAGACATTTGCAGCACGTCTGCCTGCGTTGCACACTCCAACTAATTATAACTAAGTTACATTGTCAGGGATATTTATTCTTTATTATTCTGCTGTTAATAAAGCTAGACCACCACTGCAATCTTCACCACCTCTCAATTTTTACTACCACATTTTCAGTCCACAATCTTGTCGCAATCAACATGAGTGGCAAAATGACAGATGCTGGTGGAAAGGGGAAGAGGCGTGGTGGAAAAGGCAAAAAAGGTTTTGTCAGTGGGGAAGGTGGCAAAGCTCCATTATCATCTGCTGCAGATAGACCATCTACTAGCAAAAGTAAGATGTCTACTACTTATTGTGGACAATCCGATGTGCTCCTTTTTTTACGGACACGAACAAGAGGAACAAAGGTAGATGATGGGCAAAAAGGAAAATGCTTGAATGGATCTCAAGTGGTCCAACAAGTGCCCTCTCAGCCACTTCAAGTACCGCATCCAAAAAACACCAGTCCTCTGAGTTGTCATCCCAATCACACTTGATTTCTCCCAGCTCTGAAGTCTCCATCAGCCCTGCACAGTATGGTGGAACTGAGATGGCTGAGTCTGCAGAGCTGTTCAGTCACACTATAGCCTGGGAATCAGAGGTCTGCTCCCAAGCTACAGTGAGTACAGAACAGGAAATGGTCTGCAGTGATGCCCAGAACCTTTGTGACTCTGATTCAGGCAGTGAGGACCAAGTTTCTGAGCATAATGTTGACCCTTTGTCACAAACTGTAACACCTGTGGTTATAGACAATGAGGAACATACTGATGAAGATGAGACGCAGATACCCGATTGGGATGACAACTTAAATATTCGGTCAGGGCAAGAAGAGGCTCGGTCTGAGGGGGAGGGGAGTGCAAACACAACAATTGATGATGACGTTCTAGATCCCACCTACTGTCAACCCCCAGTCAGGCACTCGAGGAGGTCAACAGAGGCGGTGGAGGAGGATGCAACCGACGACGAAGTTACCTTGCGCCTTCCTGGACAGAGTCGGAGCACTGGTAGCACGTCTACAACTGCATCCTCAGCCACCACTCTGCCTATGAGCATTATTCGGGGTGGATCAACAGGTCGCATGGCCTCTAAGCCTTGCCTAGCCTGGTCCTTTTTTCACATCGAAAAAGATCGCCCAACTCATGTGATATGTAACATTTGTCATGATTCTGTTAGTAGAGGTCAAAACCTCAGCAGTTTGACAACTTCTTCCATGAATCGTCACATGACTAAATATCATAAGTCCCGGTGGGAAGCTCACCGTGCTGCAATGCGGCCTAGCGGAGCGAACCATCCACCGCCCGCCCCTTCCAGTGCATCCGCGCGCTCTTCATCTTCTAGGACTGTGGGGACAGCTGTCACACCTGTTTTTCCACGCAAAACTTCCACCACTGTAACCGCAACAGGCAGTTTGCTTGTAAGGTCGTCAGTTGGTTTGGAAGGGGAAACAAGTGAGTGTGTACAGCTCTCTCAGACATCGATAGCACCAACGTTGGATGAAGGCAACATCATGTCTCCGCCTGCACTTTCCTCACAAACCTGCATTTTTCCAGGGACACCCTACTCAACACCGTCTACACACAGCAGCCAGATCTCTGTCCCTCAGATGTGGTCAAATAAAAGGCCACTTCCTACGACCCATGACAAAGCTAAGAGGTTGACTCTATCCCTCTGTAAGCTGTTGGCTACCGAAATGCTGCCTTTCCGCCTAGTGGACACACAGGATTTTAGAGACCTTATGTCTGTCGCTGTGCCCCAGTACCAGATGCCTAGTCGCCACTACTTCTCTAAGAAAGGTGTGCCCGCGCTACACCAGCATGTCGCACACAACATCACCGCTTCCTTGAGAAACTCTGTGTGTGAACGGGTGCATTTCACCACCGATACTTGGACCAGTAAGCATGGACAGGGACGTTACATGTCGCTGACTGGGCACTGGGTAACTATGGTGATAGATGGTGAAGGGTCTGCTGCACAAGTCTTGCCGTCCCCACGACTTGTGTGTCAATCCTCTGTCTGTCCAAGTTCCGCCACTGCTTCTGCATCCTCCACCTCATCTGGGTCCTCCACCTCCGCCCCAAGCCTGCCTGGTCAGGCCACCAGCGTTCTCACTGCGCAGAAGGAATCACGCACCCCTCATTACTATGCTGGCAGCAGAGCGCAACGGCATCAGGCGGTTTTTAGCTTGACATGTCTTGGTAAAAAGAGTCACACAGCTGAGGAGTTGTGGTCAGCTCTGCGGTCCGAGTTTAATAAATGGTTGTCTCCACTCAACCTGCAGCCTGGTAAGGCCGTATGCGACAATGCTGCAAACCTGGGTGCGGCCCTTCGCCTGGGCAAGGTGACACACGTACCTTGTATGGCTCACGTGTTGAACCTTGTCGTCCAGCAATTTTTAACACACTATCCCGGCCTAGATGGCCTTCTGAACAGGGCACGAAAACTGTCTGCTCACTTCCGCCGTTCAAGCGCCGCAGCTGAGCGACTTGCATCGCTCCAGAAGTCTTTCGGCCTGCCGGTTCATCGCCTGAAATGCGATGTGGCGACACGCTGGAATTCAACTCTCCACATGTTACAGCGACTATGGCAGCACCGCAGAGCCCTGGTGCAATACGTCATGACGTATAGCCTGGGCCAACGAGATGCAGAGGTGGGGCAGATCACCCTGATGGAGTGGTCTCAGATCAAGGACCTATGCACCCTTCTGCACAGTTTCGACATGGCGACGAATATGTTTAGCGCTGACAATGCCATTATCAGCATGACGATTCCAGTCATTTACATGCTGGAGCACACGCTAAACACTATTCGGAGTCAGGGGGTGGGACAACATGAAGGGGAGGAACTACAGGAGGATTCATATGCGCAAGGGACAACAACATCACCAAGGTCCAGACGTTCATCATCACCAACGCAGCAGGCATTGGACCAAGGGGGACAGGGATCGACAAGGGCGCATAGTAGCAGGCGAAATGTTGAGCAAGGTGCAGGAGAACATGAAGAAATGGAGGACGAACTGTCCATGGACATGGAAGACTCAGCGGATGAGGGAGACCTTGGTCAAATTTCAGTTGAAAGAGGTTGGGGTCAGATGTCAGAGGAAGAAAGAACGGGTAGCACCTCTATGCCACAAACACAGCGTGGACTTGGTCCGCATGGCTGCGCAAGACACATGAGTGCCTTTTTGTTGCACTACCTCCAACATGACAGTCGTATTGTCAAAATTAGAAGTGATGATGACTACTGGATTGCCACACTATTAGATCCCCGGTACAAGTCCAAATTTTGTGACATAATTCCAGCCATAGAAAGGGACGCACGTATGCAGGAGTATCAGCAGAAGCTGTTACTAGATCTTAGCTCGGCTTTTCCACCAAACAACCGTGCAGGTGCAGGGAGTGAATCTCCCAGTTGTAACTTGACAAACATGGGACGGTCTCGTCATCTTCAACAGTCTACCCGTACCAGTAGGACCGTATCTGGTGCCGGTAACAGCAATTTTATGGAATCTTTTCATAATTTTTTTAGACCCTCTTTTGCAAGGCCACCAGAGACAACAAGTCTGACACATAGTCAACGGCTGGAGAGGATGATACAGGAGTATCTCCAAATGAACATCGATGCCATGACTGTGCAACTGGAGCCTTGCTCCTTTTGGGCTTCAAACCTAGAAAAATGGCCAGAGCTCGCAACTTACGCCTTGGAGATTTTGTCGTGTCCAGCTGCCAGCGTTGTCTCTGAACGTGTATTCAGTGCTGCTGGGTGTGTGCTGACAGATAAGCGCACGCGTCTGTCCAGTGACAATGTGGACAGACTGACGTTCATCAAAATGAACAAGTCATGGATCCAGAAGGAATTTACTACCCCTGTGTCATCCTGGGGAGAGTAAATGCTTGTTGATTTGGAATGTGCTTGATGCAAATCAAAACATCCTGTTTGCAACTAGGGCACAAGTGCTGCCACTGAATGGGTGGGTGTGTGGGGCCCAATTTTTGGAAAAAAGGGAGACTCCGCTTGGAGTAACCCTTGCTTGATGTGTTTTTAAAAGAAGCCAAGATGAACAGAGCTGGGATCAGGAAAGACTTTGCTACCTACCCCGGTGTCATCCTGGGGACGGATAAGAATGGCGTATTTTTGAATGTGCTTGATGCAAATGTAGCTGTGAAGGGCACAACTGCTGCCACTGAATGGGTGGGTGTGTGGGGCCCAATTTTTGGAATAAAAGGGAGACTCCGCTTGGAGTAACCCTTGCTTGCTGTGTTTTTAAAAGAAGCCAAGATGAACAGAGCTGGGATCAGGAAAGACTTTGCTACCTACCCCGGTGTCATCCTGGGGACGGATAAGAATGACGTATTTTTGAATGTGCTTGATGCAAATCTAGCTGTGAAGTGTACAACTGGGGCACAACTGCTGCCACTGAATGGGTGGGTGTGTGGGGCCCAATTTTTGGAAAAAAAGGGAGACTCCGCTTGGAGTAACCCTTGCTTGCTGTGTTTTTAAAAGAAGCCAAGATGAACAGAGCTGGGATCAGGAAAGACTTTGCTACCTACCCCGGTGTCATCCTGGGGACGGATAAGAATGACGTATTTTTGAATGTGCTTGATGCAAATGTAGCTGTGAAGTGTACAACTAGGGCACAACTGCTGCCACTGAAGGGGTGGGTGTGTGTGGGGCCCAATTTTTGGAAAAAAGGGAGACTCCGCTTGGAGTAACCCTTGCTTACATTGTTTTTAAAAGAAGCCAAGATGAACAAGTCATGGGTCAGCAAAGACTTTGCTACCTACCCCGGTGTCATCCTGGGGATGGATAAGAATGGCGTATTTTTGAATGTGCTTGATGCAAATGTAGCTGTGAAGTGTACAACTAGGGCACAACTGCTGCCACTGAAGGGGTGGGTGTGTGTGGGGCCCAATTTTTGGAAAAAAGGGAGACTCCGCTTGGAGTAACCCTTGCTTGATGTGTTTTTAAAAGAAGCCAAGATGAACAGAGCTGGGATCAGGAAAGACTTTGCTACCTACCCCGGTGTCATCCTGGGGACGGATAAGAATGGCGTATTTTTGAATGTGCTTGATGCAAATGTAGCTGTGAAGTGTACAACTAGGGCACAACTGCTGCCACTGAAGGGGTGGGTGTGTGTGGGGCCCAATTTTTGGAAAAAAGGGAGACTCCGCTTGGAGTAACCCTTGCTTACATTGTTTTTAAAAGAAGCCAAGATGAACAAGTCATGGGTCAGCAAAGACTTTGCTACCTACCCCGGTGTCATCCTGGGGATGGATAAGAATGGCGTATTTTTGAATGTGCTTGATGCAAATGTAGCTGTGAAGTGTACAACTAGGGCACAACTGCTGCCACTGAAGGGGTGGGTGTGTGTGGGGCCCAATTTTTGGAAAAAAGGGAGACTCCGCTTGGAGTAACCCTTGCTTGATGTGTTTTTAAAAGAAGCCAAGATGAACAGAGCTGGGATCAGGAAAGACTTTGCTACCTACCCCGGTGTCATCCTGGGGACGGATAAGAATGGCGTATTTTTGAATGTGCTTGATGCAAATGTAGCTGTGAAGTGTACAACTAGGGCACAACTGCTACCACTGAAGGGGTGGGTGTGTGTGTGGCCCAATTTTTGGAAAAAAGGGAGACTCCGCTTGGAGTCACCTTGCGGTGTTTTACATGATTTTAGAAGGGCGTGCCATGCCTATATCTGTGTGTCCTCCTCTTTTTCCTTGTCCAGCTGTTTTGTTTTCGCATGAGTATATGTCCTTGTCACTTTCCAATGTGTTTGAGTTGTTTGTCACCTTTAGGACACCTTTGAGGGTGTTTTCTAGGTGTTTTTCTGTGTTTGTGATTGCCTGCCATTGTTTCCTATGCAGTTCGAGTTCGGTTCGTCGAACGTTCGACGAACCGAACTCGAACGGGAGGTCCGTTCGGCGAACCAACCTCGAGCCGAACCGCGACCGGTTCGCTCATCTCTACTGGGGACTTTACAACATATACACAGTATGCCGTAATATTCTTTACACACATTGTGCTATTGGCAGTGCATCGGCACCAACATGTTTCTCTATATTAAGCAAAATAGAACTACCAAAAATTCACCAGTGTGCTGGAAAACTCAGTCAGTATAGTGGAGACGGTGACCCATGACTGGGCCCCAATCTTGAGACCATGGTTGATCTTGTGATGCTTTATTGTTATAATATTAAAAAGGAGTCTCTCTTGGGTTCATTTGACATATGTTTATATTTTTAGGTATATCTTGTTCCTTCAGCTGCCATATTTCATTCTAATAATGACCATGAAGATTCAAGCTCCAAATTGAACAATATGCGAGTCTATGGAACTATCTTTCTTACCCTGATGACAATTGTTGTATTTGTCGGCGTGAAATATGTGAACAAATTTGCCTCTCTGTTTCTGGCATGTGTGGTCCTCTCCATTTTGTCCATATATGCAGGATCCATCAAGTCTATTTTTGATCCACCGTGGTTTCCGTAAGTAAATGATTATTACCTTCAATTATTTACTGCATAGAGATGTATTACTGAAAATCAAAGGCATCCAAAGGTTTAGGGAGCTAGAAAAAGACAAGTGAAAAAGATAATCTTTTAGAATTTTTTTTTTTTAATTAAATTACAGAGAAAACGAAACAACCTTTCTAATTGTGTATTTCTCCAATTGGAAAATAAAATGTTAACGGCAATCTAGAGATAGCATAGTGAGACATGACTAGTCTGGTGCTGCTGATAAACAGCTTCTCCTTGCACTGCTCTGACAAACAGATCTCTCCCATGTATGTATATAGCCAGAGACCCATCAGTTGCCTGGGGCAGGGAGAAGCCGTCCAAGAGTTGTACAAGACTAGTCAAGTCTCTTCCTATATTCCTCGGAACGCTCTTCAAACTATCTTTGCAGCATTTTAGAGTACAACATACCTAACTGCAACTGTGCAGTGGGGATCTGACTCCTGATGCTCGTGGTTTCGGAAGCATGAATCGGTTAACCCCATCAGCCCCCGGGCACTTTCCGTTTTTGCGTTTTTGTTTTTTGCTCCTTTTCTTCCGAGAGCCGTAACGTTTTTATTATTCCGTCAATCTTTCCATATGAGGGCTTGTTTTTTGCGGGACGAGTTGTACTTTTAAATGAAACCATAGGTTTTACCATATATTGTACTGGAAAATAGCATAAAAATTCCAAGTGTGGAAAAACTGCAAAAAAAAGTGTGATCGCACAATAGTTTTTGGGATGTTTTATTCACCGTGTTCACTATATGATAAAACTGATGTATCTATGTGATGCCTCAGGTCGGTGCGAGTTTGTAGACACCAAACATGTATAGGTTTACTTGTATCTAAGGGGTTAAAAAAAATTCACAAGTTTGTCCAATAAAAGTGGCGCATGTTTTGCGCCATTTTCCGAAACACGTAACGTTCTTATTTTTTGGGATCTATGGCTCAGTGATGGCTTATTTTTTGCGTCTCGAGCTGACGTTTATAATGGTACCATTTTAGCGCAGATGCTACGTTTTGATCGCCTGTTATTGCATTTTGCGTAAAACTTGCGGCGACCAAAAAACGTAATTTTGGCGTTTGGAATTTTTTTGCCACTGCGCCGTTTACCAATCAGATTAATTGATTTAATGTTTTGATAGATTGGGCATTTCTGAACGCGGCAATACCAAATATGTGTATATTTATTTATTTTTTAACCCTTTAATTTTCAATGGGGGGAAAGGGGGGTGATTTGAACTTTTAGGTTTTTTGTTTTTTTTTATTTTTAAAACTTTTTTTTTTACTTTTTTTTCTATTTTACTAGTCTTCCTAGGGGGCTATAGCGATGAGCAATCCGATCGCTATTATCTATCTGCTGATCACAGCAATACAGCTGTAAACAGCAGATTCAGTCACTTTGATTTTCTCTCTGCTCTCGGCCGAGGGAAAATGAAAGTGAAACATCATAGCTGCAGTCGTCATCACATGACCCTGTGCTACGATGGCAACCACCGATAGTCACGTGATAACACACGGTGGGGGCGGCGGTAAGTAAAAAACATGGCCGCGCGCATTTAGATCTTGCTGCCAGACTTTGGCAGCAAGATTTAAGGGGTTAATGGCCGCGGGTGGAAGCGATTCCACCCGCGGCTAGCAGGCACACATGTCAGCTGTTAAAAGCAGCTGATGTGTGCCGATCCACGCCGCCTGCCCGCGGCAGGGGGCGGGGCTTAACGGGACACGATCCTGGACGGATAGATCCGTCCAAGGTCGTGAAGGGGTTAAGGGAAACTCTCCGATTCATGTCGCCCAAGCCACGGGCAGCAAGAATTACAGCCTGAAATGCTTCAGCGAGAAAATATTCTTTAAAGATCTCACCGGGAATAATAGCAGATTAGGCAGCGTGAATCATACGACTGGTGTCTTTTAACACTGCCATTGCCCACAAAAGGGCATCCTTCTCCCCACTGCCACCTTCACTCTCCACTGTGGATTTGGTGCATCTCTACTGTTTGAAAGAAAAGGTTGTCATTTATTCTGTGTAAACTGGATTGAAATATCAATTTGTAAAGAAGTAGACTAAAAACTTATTTCATATCTGGAAAAAGATAGTGGATTAGACTGCGCATTCCACGAGTTTATAGGCAGGACTGTAGTTAGCAAAGCAGTTCTGGTTGAGGGATGATTTCTTTTCTTAGTTATAGAGTTAGGATTGTATGTTTGCAGGAAGAGGGAAATATATTCTATGAAAGGGAGAGGTTAAATCTGTTCTTTATCTCCTATGACTGATTTTAAAGCTATGAGTGAGCTAAATAAAGTGCAGGAAGGGAAAGGGATTTATGTTACTAAGGGTTTGGGAGATAATTGCATGTCTGATATTGTGAAGAGCACAGTAATGTGCAAAAACTCAAATCTAGCACATACTCTTATAATAGTCCCATCCAACATGTATATGAGACTTTATTTTTTTTTAAAGGCTTCATACTAAATATATACGGAAACCTCTATAGGTTGCTGAGTTCTCGAAAAAACTTTTGCTTGTTGATCTAACACAGGCTGCTAAACATAGAATGTTCAATTAAAGAAGAAAAGGAGAAGACATTGTAAAATGTCTTAAATATCTTTTTTTTTTTTTTTAAATTCTTTATTTATACAGCAGACCCTTACAAACCATAAAGCAGTCAGTTGACAAAATAGACAAAAACAGTTGAACAGAGTTTGGGAGAATACATCTCAATACAAAATCGCTAGTATCTGAGCCAACCCCACAAATTGTCGAACGGGTCCGTTCTTTTTCAATTTTTATCATAGACAAGATAGAAAAGTACCAAAAAGGAGGCAAAAGTGCCTAAAGATCACTCAGACATCTCTCAACAGGGGAGAGTTCACACCAGCTGAGAGAAAAGAAAGGGGGAGGAATGTAGAGGAAGAGTGGAAAGGGAAAGGGATAAGGCAGAGCGGGAAGAAGGTGGGAAAGGAGGAAGGGGGAGGGAAAGGAGGGAGAGAAAGGGGGACGAAGATGAGAGAAGAGGAGAAGAAGAGGAGAGAATAAGGAGAGGAGAAAAAAAAAATTATGCCTTAAATATCTTAACCAAAAATCCAGGGTATGATGGACTTAACGTACTTAACTACAAAATATTTGCCACCCTTCTGTCCTGCTATATGTTCACTTTCTTCAACCACTTTTTCCAGTGGCAAATACTTTATGAAACAAATAATGACAGAAATTCCTTATACAAATACACTTGTTTCTACCTATAAATCATCACCCCATCTCCCTCTTATAATATAGGCTTAACAATATTTACATAAGGACCCAAATATAATTCACTGAACAAATGTGTATTCCACGACTTAACTCTCTTGGCTATGGGTGTTGACAAACTTTGACAATCTCCACATTTTATATGTTTAAAATCCTCTGTCCAATTAATTTTTCAAGACCATTTATATATTCTTTCCAGTTTACCGCCTTAAAATTATTTGAAACTCTGTACTCTGTTCTTTGGCTGCTCCTCATAAGTTGTAATTCTTTGCAGGGGTGGCCATTTTTACCAGCTCTATTTGCTTATCTGTGGAGAAATTTGCTACTTTTTTTTTTTAACAAGGTTACCGATATATATTGGGTTTCCATAGCCTCAAAAATATGTAAAGCAAAGACTGGGACTTTGTCAATGATCTTTTAGTTATATTGTGAGCTTACTTGGGAACTAGTGTTAGGGTCGCGTATCATGTAGTGCAGTGTCAGGGTCATGTACCTTGTTGTGTAGTGTCAGTCATGTACACTAGAGTTCAAAAGTTTAGGGTCACTTAGATATTTCCATATTTTTGAAAGAAAAGCATTTTTTTTTTTCAATGAAGCTAAAATTAAATTAAATAGAAATACACTCTATTCATTGTTAATGTGGTAAATGACTATTTTAGCTTCAGACGTCTGGTTTTTAATGCAATATTTACATAGGTGTATAGAGACCCATTTCCAACAACCATCACTCCAGTGTTCTAATGATACATTGTGTTTGTTAACTGTGTTAGAAGGCTAATGGATGTTTAGAAATCCCTTGAAAACCCTTGTGCAAGTATGTTAGCACAGCTGGAAACAGTTTTGCTTATTAGCGAAGCTATAAAACTGATCTTCCTTTGAGGTAGTTGAGAATCTGGAGCATTACATTTGTTGGTTCCATTAAACACTCAAAATGGCCAGAAAAAGAGAACTTTCATGTGAAATGCGACAGTCTGTTCTTGTTCTTAGAAATGAAGGATATTCCTTGCAAGAAATTGCCAAGAAACTGAAGATTTCCTACAACGGTGTGTACTACTCCCTACAGAGGAGAGCACAAACAGGCTCTAACCAGAGTAGAAAGACAAGTGGGAGACCCGCTGCACAACTGAGCAACAAGACAAGTACATTAGAGGTCTAGTTTGAGAAATTGACGCCTCACAGGTCCTCAACTGGCAGCTTCATTAAATAGTACCTGCAAAATGCCAGTGTCAAAGTCTACAGTGAAAAGGCGACTCCAGGATGCTGGCCTTCAGGGCAGAGTGGTAAAGAAAAAGCCATATCTGAGACTGGCTAAAAAAAGGAAAAGATTAATATGGGCAAAAAAACACAGACATTGGACAGAGGATGATTGGAAAAAAGTGTTATGGACAGACGAATCGAAGTTTGAGGTGTTTGGCTCACACAGAACATTTGTAAGACGCAGAACAACTGAAAAGACGCTGGAAGACTGCCTGACGCCATCTGTCAAGCGTGGTGCAGGTTATGTGATAGTCTGGGGTTGCTTTGGTGCTGGTAAAGTGGGAGATTTGTACAAGGTAAAAGGGATTTTGAATAAGGAAGGCTGTCACTCCATTTTGCAACACCATGCCATACTCTGTAGACAGCGCTTGATTTGAGCCAATTTCATCCTACAACAGGACAATGACCCAAATTATGCATGAACTATTTAGGGAAGAAGCCGGCAGCTGGTATTCTATCTGTAATGGAGTGGCCAGCCCAGTCACCAGATCTCAACCTTATTGAGCTGTTATGTGAGCAGCTTGACCATATGTTACGCAAAAAGTACCAATCCATCTTGTGAGAGGGGCTTCTGGAAGCATGTGGGGAAATATCTCCAGATTACCTCATCAAATTAACAGCTAGAATGCCAAAGGTCTGCAAAGCTGTAATTGCTGCAAAAGGAGCATTCTTTGACAAAAGCAAAGTTTGAAGAAGAAAATTATTATTTCAAGTAAAAAAATCATTATTTGTAACCTAGTCAATGTCTCGACTATAGTTTCTATTCATTATGCAACTCATTTGATAAAAAAAGTATGATTTTTCATGGAAAAGACAAAATTGTCTCGGTGACCCCAAACTTTTGAACTGTAGTGTATCTTGTAGAGTAGTGTCAAGGTCATGTACCTTTTTAGAGTAGTTTTAGGGTCATGTATCTTGTTGAGTAGTGTCAGGTATGGAGATACGGGGGTCAATGGGTGCTCTCGTTCACTGATCCGGCCGCTTTTAGAAAGACAGCATGGCCCAGGGCTTATCCCAACTGAACGACTGACCTCCTTAACTGTGGGTGGAACACTACTCAGACAACACGGGATAAGGGAATCACAATATTAAAACTTTATTGGATCCCCAAACAATTAACGACATATGGCACATAACCAGCAAAACCTCAAAATGTAACCGGCAACAGTTTCTCACCCTTCCGCTGGCTCACCAGGGATTAGATTGTCTGTGCCTCAGAGCTTCCAGGGCTACTTACTCCAAACCAGCAGCACCCCGCTTTTAGCGGGCACCCACCGAGAATGGAATAACGCCAGATTTAGGAAGCTGGCTGAGGACCGCAAAACCTGTAGTCAGGTGACTGTATTGTCCCTAGATTGATTCCTTCTTTAGGTAGTCTTTGATAGTTCAGCCGAATCCTTGAATTCGATGATGACGTCCATATTGTATTATAATCCAGGTTCGGTTATGGCTTGCCAATCGGATCCGCAGGTCCTAGATTGGTAGCATGTAGCAAGAGTCTAGCCGGGCAATGGACAGACCTCCTTCTTATACCCCTGAGCTCTCCATTCAGACCATTGGGGTCTTCACGATTGGTGGATAAAACTGGGCTCTTTTTGGCTAGATTTCAAGCCGTATACTAAATATCCCTGATAGTAATGGTCTCTGGCAGAGACGAGAGAGATACAGCTAAGTTACATCGCATAATTGATTTGTCTGGGTATCTGACCTTCACTGGCCAAGGCAATTACATGAGTCAACAAGAACTGTAACACTAGACTCCTAAAGCTGGTGTCACACATAACGACAACGACAACGACGTCGCTGCAACGTCACCATATTCTGTGACGTAGCAGCAACCATAGATGATCGTTAGTAAGCTGTCAAACATGTTATAAAAAGCAGCGACGGAGCAGCGATCATAGCGACATCGACGGTCGTTGTGTGGTTTCAGACGTAGCGTAGCGTCGCTGCTGCGGTTTCAAACACAAGGATTATCAGCTTATCAGCATGGTGCAGCGGGATAGCAGCGATCAAAAAATGACCTGTAGCATTCAGGAGTGAGCAACGATTTCGCAGCAGGGGTCTGATCGTTGTTATGTGTCACACACAGCGACGTCGCTGTTGAGGTCGCTGCAACGTCACAGAATATGGTGACGTTGCAGCGTTGTCGTTGTCGTTATGTGTGACACCAGCTTAAGAGTCTTGTAGAAACAGTGAGGGGCTTATCCCCTGTCTATAAACTATCTTCATGTCTGGCAGAATTTTCAGAAATTTAACCCATACTAGGCACTGACAGTCCATGTTGTCACATCAGGGTCGTATACCTTGAAGAGTAGTGTAAGGGTTGTGTACTTTCTAGACTAGTATCAGGGTTGTGTATCTTGTAGAGGTAGTATCAGGGTCATATATCTTGTAAAGGTAGTGCTAGGTTCATGTACCTTGTACAGTAGTATCAGGGTCTTGTAGAGTAATGTCACGGTCATGTACCTTGTAGTGTAGTGTCAGGGTTACTTACCTTGTAGAGTAGTGTCAGGGTCATGTACCTTGTAAAGTAGTGTCAGGATCTTTGTATCTTATAGCGGTAATATCAAGGTCATGTACCATGTAGAGTATTGTCAGGGTCGTGTACCTTGTAGAGTAGTGTTAGTATCATGCATCTTGTAGAGTCAGGGTCATATATCTTGTAGAGGTAGTGCCAGGTTCATCTACCTTGTACAGTAATATCAGGGTCATGTTCCTTGTAGAGCAGGGGTGGGGAACCTACGGCCCGCGGGCCGTATGTGGACCGCAGTGACTTTTTCTGCGGCCCCCGGGCAGATTACCAGGAATCGCAGTACTGGAGCAGCAGCCGCATCTTGCTGGCCCTTTAAAACCCCGCACACCATGTTCAATGCTGAACTCTGCAATTCCTATACCGAAGGACTACGTCCTCACGCTGGCACTGGCTAGCATGACAACATGTTTTGTAGGCGGGGTAGGTGCGAGGTGTGCTCCAGTCCAGCATATGAAGAGCGATTGCCCCATCATCTCCCAGGTCCTCCTGTGCCCGCAGCGGTCCCCGGTGTCAGCAGCAGCACTCTCTGCGCCCGGCGGCAGCAGCGCTCTCTGTGCCCGCAGCCTCCCCCAGGCCTGTCTGTCTGCCTCCAGCCTCCCCCAGGCCTGTCTGTCTGCCTCCAGCCTCCCCCAGGCCTGTCTGTCTGCCTCCAGCCTCCCCCAGGCCTGTCTGTCTGCCTCCAGCCTCCCCCAGGCCTGTCTGTCTGCCTCCAGCCTCCCCCAGGCCTGTCTGTCTGCCTCCAGCCTCCCCCAGGCCTGTCTGTCTGCCTCCAGCCTCCCCCAGGCCTGTCTGCCTGCCTCCAGCCTTTTCCAGGTCTGCCTCCAGCCTCCTCCAGGTGTGCTTCCATCCTCCTCCAGGTCTGCCTCCAGCTTCTTGCAGGTCTGTCTGTCTGTCTGTCTGCCTCCAGCCTCCTCCAGGTCTGTCTGTGCTCCCCCAGTTATTTCTATGCCCCCCGCAATATTTGTGCCCCCATTGATACTGGACCTGTGGTTTTTAGCGCCACGAAAAACCTGTTTTCTTTTCTCCCTATATTTTATAATGTTTTCTTGGGGCCACTGCTAACCACTAGACACTCGCAAGCTTGTGAAAGGGGTTGTGACTGGCAGAACCTCACCAGGTGAGTGTATTCTCTCATATATTTTCACCCCCATACCGGGTAAGGCCCTATTTGCGCTTTTTTTCCCCTACTACAGTGCTACTATGTCTGTCTGTCTGTCTGCCTGCCTCCAGCCTCCTCCATGTCTGTCTGTGCTCCCCTAGATATGTCTATGCCCAGCTGCTTCCCTAGTGATGTATATACCTCCCAGCCCTCCCCTGCAATGTTAATGCCCCCCTGCAATGTCTGTGCTCCCCAACAATGATGTATATACCACCAGTGATGTATGTACCCCCCCCCCAGTGATGTCTATGCAAACAGCCACGTGTATGTCCCACAACGTTGCTAATAATGTTACTAGTTGGGTACCACATGGTTCTGTATTGGGCCCCCTACTATTTAATATATGTATTAATGATCTAGTGGATGGCTTACAGAGTAAAATATCAGTATTTGCAGATGATACAAAACTATGTAAGGTAGTTAACACAAAGGAGGACAGCATGTAACTACAGATGGATTTGAGTAAATTGGAGAATTGGGCTGAAAAATGACAAATGAGGTTTAAATTGTCTCTCCAGTAAAGGAGACAAACTCTAGCACAGCGCCACCTATTGGAAGTAGCGATCCTAAAAGTCACAAGTGGATTTTCGACAATCCTTTGCAATATGACTCAGGATATATAAGCCAGATCAGAATCCCAATTTGCAGACACGGTGTTTCGGGGTGCTTGCCCCTCGTCAGTGCAAAGTATGGGGGTGTCTGATCTGGCTCATGAGAAAGCTATGTGGGGACCACGGGGGAACACTATTCTCCTTAAGGAGACTTTGCAAGCCAGTCTGGCTGCCAGGTAAGGGGACTTATAGCTGCAATGCCCCTAAAATTCCACGGGGGAACACTATTCTCCTTAAGGAGACTTTGCAAGCCAGTCTGGCTGCCAGGTAAGGGGACTTATAGCTGCAATGCCCCTCTGGGAAATATTCAAATTGTCTCTCCAGTAAAGGAGACAAACTCTAGCACAGCGCCACCTATTGGAAGTAGCGATCCTAAAAGTCACAAGTGGATTTTCGACAATCCTTTGCAATATGACTCAGGATATATAAGCCAGATCAGAATCCCAATTTGCAGACACGGTGTTTCGGGGTGCTTGCCCCTCGTCAGTGCAAAGTATGGGGGTGTCTGATCTGGCTCATGAGAAAGCTATGTGGGGACCACGGGGGAACACTATTCTCCTTAAGGAGACTTTGCAAGCCAGTCTGGCTGCCAGGTAAGGGGACTTATAGCTGCAATGCCCCTAAAATTCCACGGGGGAACACTATTCTCCTTAAGGAGACTTTGCAAGCCAGTCTGGCTGCCAGGTAAGGGGACTTATAGCTGCAATGCCCCTCTGGGAAATATTCAAATTGTCTCTCCAGTAAAGGAGACAAACTCTAGCACAGCGCCACCTATTGGAAGTAGCGATCCTAAAAGTCACAAGTGGATTTTCGACAATCCTTTGCAATATGACTCAGGATATATAAGCCAGATCAGAATCCCAATTTGCAGACACGGTGTTTCGGGGTGCTTGCCCCTCGTCAGTGCAAAGTATGGGGGTGTCTGATCTGGCTCATGAGAAAGCTATGTGGGGACCACGGGGGAACACTATTCTCCTTAAGGAGACTTTGCAAGCCAGTCTGGCTGCCAGGTAAGGGGACTTATAGCTGCAATGCCCCTAAAATTCCACGGGGGAACACTATTCTCCTTAAGGAGACTTTGCAAGCCAGTCTGGCTGCCAGGTAAGGGGACTTATAGCTGCAATGCCCCTCTGGGAAATATTCAAATTGTCTCTCCAGTAAAGGAGACAAACTCTAGCACAGCGCCACCTATTGGAAGTAGCGATCCTAAAAGTCACAAGTGGATTTTCGACAATCCTTTGCAATATGACTCAGGATATATAAGCCAGATCAGAATCCCAATTTGCAGACACGGTGTTTCGGGGTGCTTGCCCCTCGTCAGTGCAAAGTATGGGGGTGTCTGATCTGGCTCATGAGAAAGCTATGTGGGGACCACGGGGGAACACTATTCTCCTTAAGGAGACTTTGCAAGCCAGTCTGGCGGCCAGGTAAGGGGACTTATAGCTGCAATGCCCCTAAAATTCCACGGGGGAACACTATTCTCCTTAAGGAGACTTTGCAAGCCAGTCTGGCTGCCAGGTAAGGGGACTTATAGCTGCAATGCCCCTCTGGGAAATATTCAAATTGTCTCTCCAGTAAAGGAGACAAACTCTAGCACAGCGCCACCTATTGGAAGTAGCGATCCTAAAAGTCACAAGTGGATTTTCGACAATCCTTTGCAATATGACTCAGGATATATAAGCCAGATCAGAATCCCAATTTGCAGACACGGTGTTTCGGGGTGCTTGCCCCTCGTCAGTGCAAAGTATGGGGGTGTCTGATCTGGCTCATGAGAAAGCTATGTGGGGACCACGGGGGAACACTATTCTCCTTAAGGAGACTTTGCAAGCCAGTCTGGCTGCCAGGTAAGGGGACTTATAGCTGCAATGCCCCTAAAATTCCACGGGGGAACACTATTCTCCTTAAGGAGACTTTGCAAGCCAGTCTGGCTGCCAGGTAAGGGGACTTATAGCTGCAATGCCCCTCTGGGAAATATTCAAATTGTCTCTCCAGTAAAGGAGACAAACTCTAGCACAGCGCCACCTATTGGAAGTAGCGATCCTAAAAGTCACAAGTGGATTTTCGACAATCCTTTGCAATATGACTCAGGATATATAAGCCAGATCAGAATCCCAATTTGCAGACACGGTGTTTCGGGGTGCTTGCCCCTCGTCAGTGCAAAGTATGGGGGTGTCTGATCTGGCTCATGAGAAAGCTATGTGGGGACCACGGGGGAACACTATTCTCCTTAAGGAGACTTTGCAAGCCAGTCTGGCTGCCAGGTAAGGGGACTTATAGCTGCAATGCCCCTAAAATTCCACGGGGGAACACTATTCTCCTTAAGGAGACTTTGCAAGCCAGTCTGGCTGCCAGGTAAGGGGACTTATAGCTGCAATGCCCCTCTGGGAAATATTCAAATTGTCTCTCCAGTAAAGGAGACAAACTCTAGCACAGCGCCACCTATTGGAAGTAGCGATCCTAAAAGTCACAAGTGGATTTTCGACAATCCTTTGCAATATGACTCAGGATATATAAGCCAGATCAGAATCCCAATTTGCAGACACGGTGTTTCGGGGTGCTTGCCCCTCGTCAGTGCAAAGTATGGGGGTGTCTGATCTGGCTCATGAGAAAGCTATGTGGGGACCACGGGGGAACACTATTCTCCTTAAGGAGACTTTGCAAGCCAGTCTGGCTGCCAGGTAAGGGGACTTATAGCTGCAATGCCCCTAAAATTCCACGGGGGAACACTATTCTCCTTAAGGAGACTTTGCAAGCCAGTCTGGCTGCCAGGTAAGGGGACTTATAGCTGCAATGCCCCTCTGGGAAATATTCAAATTGTCTCTCCAGTAAAGGAGACAAACTCTAGCACAGCGCCACCTATTGGAAGTAGCGATCCTAAAAGTCACAAGTGGATTTTCGACAATCCTTTGCAATATGACTCAGGATATATAAGCCAGATCAGAATCCCAATTTGCAGACACGGTGTTTCGGGGTGCTTGCCCCTCGTCAGTGCAAAGTATGGGGGTGTCTGATCTGGCTCATGAGAAAGCTATGTGGGGACCACGGGGGAACACTATTCTCCTTAAGGAGACTTTGCAAGCCAGTCTGGCTGCCAGGTAAGGGGACTTATAGCTGCAATGCCCCTAAAATTCCACGGGGGAACACTATTCTCCTTAAGGAGACTTTGCAAGCCAGTCTGGCTGCCAGGTAAGGGGACTTATAGCTGCAATGCCCCTCTGGGAAATATTCAAATTGTCTCTCCAGTAAAGGAGACAAACTCTAGCACAGCGCCACCTATTGGAAGTAGCGATCCTAAAAGTCACAAGTGGATTTTCGACAATCCTTTGCAATATGACTCAGGATATATAAGCCAGATCAGAATCCCAATTTGCAGACACAGTGTTTCGGGGTGCTTGCCCCTCGTCAGTGCAAAGTATGGGGGTGTCTGATCTGGCTCATGAGAAAGCTATGTGGGGACCACGGGGGAACACTATTCTCCTTAAGGAGACTTTGCAAGCCAGTCTGGCTGCCAGGTAAGGGGACTTATAGCTGCAATGCCCCTAAAATTCCACGGGGGAACACTATTCTCCTTAAGGAGACTTTGCAAGCCAGTCTGGCTGCCAGGTAAGGGGACTTATAGCTGCAATGCCCCTCTGGGAAATATTCAAATTGTCTCTCCAGTAAAGGAGACAAACTCTAGCACAGCGCCACCTATTGGAAGTAGCGATCCTAAAAGTCACAAGTGGATTTTCGACAATCCTTTGCAATATGACTCAGGATATATAAGCCAGATCAGAATCCCAATTTGCAGACACGGTGTTTCGGGGTGCTTGCCCCTCGTCAGTGCAAAGTATGGGGGTGTCTGATCTGGCTCATGAGAAAGCTATGTGGGGACCACGGGGGAACACTATTCTCCTTAAGGAGACTTTGCAAGCCAGTCTGGCTGCCAGGTAAGGGGACTTATAGCTGCAATGCCCCTAAAATTCCACGGGGGAACACTATTCTCCTTAAGGAGACTTTGCAAGCCAGTCTGGCTGCCAGGTAAGGGGACTTATAGCTGCAATGCCCCTCTGGGAAATATTCAAATTGTCTCTCCAGTAAAGGAGACAAACTCTAGCACAGCGCCACCTATTGGAAGTAGCGATCCTAAAAGTCACAAGTGGATTTTCGACAATCCTTTGCAATATGACTCAGGATATATAAGCCAGATCAGAATCCCAATTTGCAGACACGGTGTTTCGGGGTGCTTGCCCCTCGTCAGTGCAAAGTATGGGGGTGTCTGATCTGGCTCATGAGAAAGCTATGTGGGGACCACGGGGGAACACTATTCTCCTTAAGGAGACTTTGCAAGCCAGTCTGGCTGCCAGGTAAGGGGACTTATAGCTGCAATGCCCCTAAAATTCCACGGGGGAACACTATTCTCCTTAAGGAGACTTTGCAAGCCAGTCTGGCTGCCAGGTAAGGGGACTTATAGCTGCAATGCCCCTCTGGGAAATATTCAAATTGTCTCTCCAGTAAAGGAGACAAACTCTAGCACAGCGCCACCTATTGGAAGTAGCGATCCTAAAAGTCACAAGTGGATTTTCGACAATCCTTTGCAATATGACTCAGGATATATAAGCCAGATCAGAATCCCAATTTGCAGACACGGTGTTTCGGGGTGCTTGCCCCTCGTCAGTGCAAAGTATGGGGGTGTCTGATCTGGCTCATGAGAAAGCTATGTGGGGACCACGGGGGAACACTATTCTCCTTAAGGAGACTTTGCAAGCCAGTCTGGCTGCCAGGTAAGGGGACTTATAGCTGCAATGCCCCTAAAATTCCACGGGGGAACACTATTCTCCTTAAGGAGACTTTGCAAGCCAGTCTGGCTGCCAGGTAAGGGGACTTATAGCTGCAATGCCCCTCTGGGAAATATTCAAATTGTCTCTCCAGTAAAGGAGACAAACTCTAGCACAGCGCCACCTATTGGAAGTAGCGATCCTAAAAGTCACAAGTGGATTTTCGACAATCCTTTGCAATATGACTCAGGATATATAAGCCAGATCAGAATCCCAATTTGCAGACACGGTGTTTCGGGGTGCTTGCCCCTCGTCAGTGCAAAGTATGGGGGTGTCTGATCTGGCTCATGAGAAAGCTATGTGGGGACCACGGGGGAACACTATTCTCCTTAAGGAGACTTTGCAAGCCAGTCTGGCTGCCAGGTAAGGGGACTTATAGCTGCAATGCCCCTAAAATTCCACGGGGGAACACTATTCTCCTTAAGGAGACTTTGCAAGCCAGTCTGGCTGCCAGGTAAGGGGACTTATAGCTGCAATGCCCCTCTGGGAAATATTCAAATTGTCTCTCCAGTAAAGGAGACAAACTCTAGCACAGCGCCACCTATTGGAAGTAGCGATCCTAAAAGTCACAAGTGGATTTTCGACAATCCTTTGCAATATGACTCAGGATATATAAGCCAGATCAGAATCCCAATTTGCAGACACGGTGTTTCGGGGTGCTTGCCCCTCGTCAGTGCAAAGTATGGGGGTGTCTGATCTGGCTCATGAGAAAGCTATGTGGGGACCACGGGGGAACACTATTCTCCTTAAGGAGACTTTGCAAGCCAGTCTGGCTGCCAGGTAAGGGGACTTATAGCTGCAATGCCCCTAAAATTCCACGGGGGAACACTATTCTCCTTAAGGAGACTTTGCAAGCCAGGTTTAACACAGATAAGTGTAAGGTTATGCACATTGGAAGGAGAAACAGATGCTACGATTACTTACTAAATGGGAAACTGCTGGGAAAATCAGACATGGAAAAAGACTTGGGCATCTTAGTCAATAAGAAGCTAAATTGGAGTGCCCAGTGTCAGGCAGCTGCCACTAAAGCAAATAGGGTGATGGGATGCATTAGAAGAGGTCTGGGGGCACGAGATGAAAACATAATTCTCCCTCTGTACTAATCACTCGTCAGATCACACTTGGAGTATTGTGTGCAAGTTTGGGCGCTGGTGCTCAAGAAAGACATTACTGAACTTGAAAGGGTTCAGAGGCGGGCAACTAACATAATAAATGAAGTGGGTACATTACAATACCCAGAAAGGTTATCAAAATTAGGTCTATTTACTCTAGAAAAGAGAAGACTTAGGGGAGACCTAATAAATATGTACAAGTATATCAGGGCAATATAGAGGGCAATATAGAGATCTTTCCCATGATCTGTTTGTACCAAAGACTGTGTCAAGAACAAGGGGCCATTCTCTTTGTTTGGAGTTAAGAAAATGTCTACATCAGCATAGAAGAGGGTTCTTCACGGTAAGAGCAGTGAGGCTCTGGAACTCTCTTCCTGAGGAAGTGGTGATGGCCAACTCACTGAATGAATTTAAGAGAGGAATGGATGCTTTTCTTGATAGCAACAGTATAGAAGGTTATTAATATAATATTACAGGTAGATGGTTGATCCAGCTTAGGAGTCGGGAAATAATGATTTTCCCTATGAAAAAAATTGGCTTCTACTCTGTGGGTTTTTGCCTTCCACAGGTTCAACACTGCAGAACAGCTGCACTAAAAATAGGCTGAACTAGATGGACATAAGGTCTTCCTTCAGCCTTAGAAACTATGTTACTATGTTACTTTGTATAGTCATATGAAAAAGCTTGGGCACCCCTATTAATGTTAACCTTTTTTCTTTATAACAATTTGGGTTTTTGTAACAGCTATTTCAGTTACATATATCTAATAACTGATGGACTCTGGATTGAAATGAGGTTTATTGTACTAACAGAAAAATGGGCAATCTGCATTTAAACAAAATTTGATAGGTGCAAAAATATGGGCACCCTTATCAATTGCTTGATTTGAACACTCCTAACTACTTTTTACTGACTTACTGAAGCACTAAATTGGTTTTGTAACCTCATTGAGCTTTGAACTTCATAGGCAGGTGTATCCAATCATGAGAAAATGAATTTAAGGTGGCCACTTGCAAGTTGTTCTCCTATTTGAATCTCCTATGAAGAGTGGCATCATGGGCTCCTCAAAACAACTCTCAAATGATCTGAAAACAAAGATTATTCAACATAGTTGTTCAGGGGAAGGATACAAAAAGTTGTCTCAGAGATTTAAACTGTCAGTTTCTACTGTGAGGAACATAGTAAGGAAATGGAAGAACACAGGTACAGTTCTTGTTAAGCCCAGAAGTGGCAGGCCAAGAAAAATATCATAAAGGCATAGAAGAAGAATGGTGAGAACAGTCGAGGACAATCCACAGACCACCTCCAAAGTCCAAAGACCTGCAGCATCATTTTGCTGCAGATGGTGTCAATGTGCATTGGTCAACAATACAGCGCACTTTGCACAAGGAGAAGCTGTATGGGAGAGTGATGCGAAAGAAGCCGTTTCTGCAAGCACGCCACAACCAGAGTCGCCTGAGGTATGCAAAAGCACATTTGGACAAGCCAGTTACATTTTGGAAGAAGGTCCTGTGGACTGATGACACAAAGATTGAGTTGTTTGGTCATACAAAAAGGCGTTCTGCATGGAGGCAAAAAAACACGGCATTCCAAGAAAAGCACTTGCTACCCACAGTAAAATTTGGTGAAGGTTCCATCATGCTTTGGGGCTGTGTGGCCAATGCCGGCACCGGGAATCTTGTTAAAGTTGAGGATCGCATGGATTCAACTCAGTATCAGCAGATTCTTGACAATAATGTGCAAGAATCAGTGACGAAGTTGAAGTTACGCAGGGGATGGATATTTCAGCAACACAATGATCCAAAACACAGCTCCAAATCTACTCAGGCATTCATGCAGAGGAACAATTACAATGTTCTGGAATGGCCATCCCAGTCCCCAGACCTGAATATCATTGAAAATCTGTGGGATGATTTGAAGCGTGCGGTCCATGCTCGGCGACCATCAAACTTCACTGAACTGGAATTGTTTTGTAAACAGGAATGATCAAATATACCTTCATCCAGGATCCAGGAACTCATTAAAAGCTACTGGAAGCGACTAGAGGCTGTTATTTTTTCAAAAGGAGGATCTACAAAATATTAATGTCACTTTTATGTTGAGGTGCCCATACTTTTGCACCTGTCAAATTTTGTTTAAATGCAGATTGCACATTTTCTGTTAGTACAATAAACCTCATTTCAATCCAGAAATATTACGGAGTCCATCAGTTATTAGATATATGAAACTGAAATAGCTGTTGCAAACCCCCAAATTGTTATAAAGAAAAAAGGTTAACATTAATAGGGGTGCCCAAACTTTTTCATATGACTGTATATTCCTCCCAGCCCTCCCCAGTGATGTATTTGCCTTCAGCATCTCCTTTGATGTCTATGCCCCCATTCTCCCTAGTCTTGTCTATCCCCCCCAGCCTCCCCAGTGATCTATATTCCTACCAAACCTCCCTTAAGATGTATATGCCCCCATCCTTTCCTGTGATGCATATACAGCAGTCACAGCCAACTGAAACCTGGAAAAGTAGTTGTGAGAAGCAACAAGATCAATATCACTTAACATCACAGCCGCACCAAAGAGTAGAATCTCCAGCTGCCACAGTGAGTTAATTGTTTGACCAAATATATTAGGGTAATTTTCAAGTTGATAATTTTGTGCGACCCCCGAAGTGTGGTAGAAATTTCCAAATGGCCCCCGGCAGAAAAAAGGTTTCCCACACCTGTTGTAGAGTAGTGTCGGGGTCGTGTACCATGCAGAGTAGTGTCGGGGTCGTGTACCATGCAGAGTAGTGTCGGGGTCGTGTACCATGCAGAGTAGTGTCGGGGTCGTGTACCATGCAGTGTAGTGTCGGGGTCGTGTACCATGCAGAGTAGTGTCGGGGTCGTGTACCATGCAGAGTAGTGTCGGGGTCGTGTACCATGCAGAGTAGTGTCAGGGTCGTGTACCATGCAGAGTAGTGTCGGGGTCGTGTACCATGCAGAGTAGTGTCGGGGTCGTGTACCATGCAGAGTAGTGTCGGGGTCGTGTACCATGCAGAGTAGTGTCGGGTTCGTGTACCATGCAGAGTAGTGTCGGGGTCGTGTACCATGCAGAGTAGTGTCGGGGTCGTGTACCATGCAGAGTAGTGTCGGGGTCGTGTACCATGCAGAGTAGTGTCAAGGTTGTGTAGATTGTAGAGTAGTGTCAGGGTCGTGTAGATTGTAGAGCAGTGTCAGTGTTGTTTACATTGTATTGTAGTGTCAGTGTCACATACTTTGTAGTGTAGTGTCAGGGTCATGTATCTTGTAGAATAGCATCAAGGTTGCTTACATTGTAGAATGGTGTGAGGGTTGCGTACCTTGTGGATTAGTGTCTACAGCACATCACAACTACAGCACATCCATGGATTCCTCAAGGTTATTCAGCATAAGTTTGGTATTCCGTTATTTTTGTAGTTATATTTTACCAATATCAACCTCTCCTTCTCCATCTTGAAGATGCAGCAAGAAACACTTATCTAAAAGTAGCCACTTTGGAAATCTGACTATGAATATATTTATTTTAATATTTCAAGGAAACTTAGCAGCAGGATTTACACCTACAAAGTGTTAGGGGTCCAGTATCAGCCTCCTAATGATGCCTTGGGATCTTCTCCTTCCTGCTTTTCCTGCAGATACTGGCATGTCAATCACACCACTATACAGTGCCTTGCGAAAGTATTCGACTCCCTTAAATTTTTCAACCTTTTCCCACATTTCAGGCTTCAAACTTTGTTTGAAAATTTTACTATGGTGAAGAATCAACAACAAGTGGGACAATTGTGAAATAGAAATAAACTAGCTTTAGTACCCAGGCGTTGCGCGGGATAGTAACGATCTCTGTCTTTCCCAGTCTCTGTCTGTCTGTGTCTGATGTCTGTCTCTGTCTGTATTAAGGTCCAGTCACACTAAGCAACTTACCAGCGATCCCAACAACGATAGGGATCGCTGGTAAGTTGCTAGGAGGTTGCTGGTGAGCTGTCACACTGCGACGCTCCAGCGATCCCACCAGCAACCTGACCTGGCAGGGATCGCTGGAGCGTGGCTACACGAGTTGCTGGTGAGCTCACCAGCAACCAGTGACCAGCCCCCAGTCTCCTAGTTACAGCACACATCAGGTTAATTAACCCGATGTGTGCTGCAGCTAAATGTGCACAGAGCAGGGAGCAGCGCACACTGCTTAGTGCTGGCTCCTTGCTCTCCTAGTTACAGCACACATCTGGTTAATTACCTGATGTGTGCTGCAGCTATCTGTGCACAGAGCAGGAGCCGGCAGCACAGGCAGTGAGAGCGGAGGAGTCTGGTATCAAAGGTAAATATCGGGTAACCAAGGACAGGGCTTCTTGGTTACCCGATGTTTACATTAGTTACCAGCCTCAGCAGAAGCCGGCTCCTGCTCACTGCACATTAGTTGTTGCTGTCTCGCTGTCACACACAGCGATCTGTGCTTCACAGCAGGACAGCAACAACTAAAAAATGGCCCAGGACATTCAGCAACAACCAACGACCTCACAGCAGGGGCCAGGTTGTTGCTGGATGTCACACACAGCAACATCGCTAGCAACGTCACAAAAGTTGTTCGTTACCAGCGATGTTGCTAGCGATGTTGCTTAGTGTGACGGGGCCTTTAGTCTCTTTGTTTGTCTTTGTATCAGTCTCTCTGTCTGTCTCTGTATAAATCTCTCTGTATGTCTCTATCTCTGTGTCTGTCTCTATCTCTATCTCTGTGTTGTCTGTCTCTCTCTGTCTGTCAGTCCCTTTCCCCGTCGGTCTCTTTCCCCGTCGGTCTCTTTCCCCGTCGGTCTCTTTCCCCGTCGGTCTCTTTCCCCGTCGGTCTCTTTCCCCGTCGGTCTCTTTCCCCGTCGGTCTCTTTCCCCGTCGGTCTCTTTCCCCGTCTGTCTCTTTCCCCGTCGGTCTCTTTCCCCGTCTGTCTCTTTCCCCGTCTGTCTCTTTCCCCGTCTGTCTCTTTCCCCGTCTGTCTCTTTCCCCGTCTGTCTCTTTCCCCGTCTGTCTCTTTCCCCGTCTGTCTCTTTGCCCGTCTGTCTCTTTGCCCGTCTGTCTCTTTGCCCGTCTGTCTCTTTGCCCGTCTCTTTCCTTGTCTCTGTCTCTTTGCCCGTCTCTTTCCTTGTCTCTGTCTCTTTGCCCGTCTCTTTCCTTGTCTCTGTCTCTTTGCCCGTCTCTTTCCTTGTCTCTGTCTCTTTGCCAGTCTCTTTCCTTGTCTCTGTTTCTTTGCCCGTCTCTTTCATTGTCTCTGTCTCTTTGCCTGGCTCTTTCCTTGTCTCTGTCTCTTTGCCAGTCTCTTTCCTTGTCTCTGTCTCTTTGCCAGTCTCTTTCCTTGTCTCTGTCTCTTTGCCTGTCTCTTTCCTTGTCTCTGTCTCTTTCCCTGTCTCTTTCCTTGTCTGTCTGCCTCTGTCTCTCTCTATCCGTCTCTCCACCAACATCATATTACTACACATAGGCTTCTTATACTAACAATGTCCTTTGTTCCTATAGCAACCAATTACAGCTCCTATTAACCTAATAGCTCGCAGCTCCATTGACTTTAACGGAGGCAGATTTTTTGGAGAGTAACTTAGTCTATGACGTTCCCTGAGTCACGTGAGGTGTCTGTATAAAATTTCGTGATTGTAAATGTGACTGTGCAGATTCCATTAGCGGACATACTTGCACATATACATACATACACTCAGCTTTATATATTAGATTTATTGCTTATTTTAAGCTTTTTTAAAAAATAAATTATCCAAAATTGGGGCGGGCAATATTATTGGTTTTATTTACTTTCAGTGCAGCAAACTCCGTCCAGAAGTTCATTGAGGATCTCTGAATGTTGTCCTAAATGACTGATGATGATAAATATAATCCACCTGTGTGTAATCAAGTCTCCGTATAAATGCACCTGCTCTGTGATAGTCTCAGTGTTCTGTTTAAAGCACAGAGAGCATCATGAAGACGAAGGAACACAACAGGCAGGTCCGTGATACTGTTGTGGAGAAGTTTAAAACCATATTTGGTTACAAAAAGATTTCCAAAACTTTAAACATCCCAAGAAGCACTGTCCAAGCGATCATATTGAAATGGAAGGAGTATCATACCACTGCAAATCTACCAAGACCCGGCCGTCCCTCAAAACTTTCATCTAAAACGAGAAGACTGATCAGAGATGCAGCCAAGAGGCCCATGATCACTCTGGATGAACTGCAGAGATCTACAGCTGAGGTGGGAGAGTCTGTCCATAGGACAACAGTCGGTCGTGCACTGCACAAATCTGGCCTTTATGGAAGCGCGGCAAGGAGAAAGCCATTTCTCAAAGATATCCATAAAAAGTATTGTTTAAAGTTTGTCACAAGTCACCTGGGAGACACACCAAACATGTAGAAGAAGGTGCTCTGGTCAGATGAAACCAAAATCGAACTATTTGGGCACAATGCCAAACGATATGTTGTTTGGCGTAAAAGCAACACAGCTCATCACCCTGAACACACCATCCCCACTGTCAAACATTGTGGTGGCAGCATCATGGTTTGGGCCTGCTTTTCTTCAGCAGGGACAGGGAAGACAGTTAAAATTGATGGGAAGATGGGTGGAGCCAAATACAGGACCATTCTTGAAGAAAACCTGTTGGAGTCTGCAAAAGACCTGAGACTTAGATGGAGATTTGTTTTCCAACAAGACAATGATCCCAAACATAAAACAAAATCTACAATGGAATGGTTTACAAATATACATATCCAGGTGTTAGAATGCCCAAGTCAAAGACCAGACCTGAATCCAATTGAGAATCTGTGAAAAGAGCTGAAAACTGCTGTTATCAAATGCTCTCCATCCAACCTCACTCAGCTTGAGCTATTTGCCAAGGAAGAATGGCCAAGAATTTCAGTTTCTTGATGTGCAAAACTGACATACCCCAATTGACTTGCAGCTGTAATCGCAGCAAAAGGTGGCGCTACAAAGTATTAAATTAAAGGGGGCGAATAATATTGCACACCCCACTTTTCAGTTATTTATTTTTTTAAAAAAGTTTAAATTAAGCATTACATTTCGTTCAACTTCACAATTGTGTCCCACTTGCTGTTGATTCTTCACCATAACATTAAAATTTTTATCTTTGTTTGAAGCCTGAAATGTGGGAAAAGGTTGACAAATTAAAGGGAGCCGAATACATTTGCAAGGCACTAGGTTTGAACAGGAGCATATACAAGGGTGTGTCCAGCTTACCTCTTTGTTTTAGGAGACCATCATTTCACCATGCAGGTATCCATTTGGAGTCAGCACGCTCCCTTAGTATGCAAAATTCAAAGAAGTCGATCCAGCACGGTGTATTTAATTAAAAATAGAATTCCTTTATTGAAAATCCATTAAAAGGTCCATTATGCCATGCTAGGACGCGTTTCGGACGAGGTGTCCTTACTCAGTCTAAATTTTGTACTGATTGCTGACATCATGTCCTGTGCCATATGTTTTTAGCCTGGATTCATTGTGAGATGTGCTGAGACTGAGTAAGGACAACTCATCCGAAACGCGTCCTCCTAGCATGGTATAATGGACCTTTTTAATGGTTTTTCAATAAAGGACTTCTATTTTTAATTAAATGCACCGTGCTGGATCGACTTCTTTGAAATTTGCAAGGCACTGTATACAAGATACCAGCTCCCAGTTGCACTTACTGACAATCCGATACACATACAAAGGGAAAATTGAGCAACATTTTTAAACAAACTGCACCAGCGCATTGGAATTTACCTTAGGATCATTAAAAACAGTAATATGGAGCTCACCAGTCAGCTTGCAAAACTAGAACTGGATACGCTTGCTACACCCTCTATTGCTAAACTAAAATCTATCGTAACCGTGAGGGGTAAGCTGAAGGATTTGGCAATCAGGAAGGTGGAAAAAATGCTGGCATTTACCAAGCAACGGTACTATGAGAAAAGTAACAAAGCCCACTCCCTGCTTGCAGCACAACTCAGGGACCGAAAAGCACAATCCACGCCCTTGACTGTCAGGAATGCACAAGGACATCTAACATATGACTTCCGGGACTATTATGCTAAATTATACTCACTTCCCTCAACTCTTCCGTCAGATGTACAAACGAGAAATCAATTACTTAACGAATATCTTGCCGCTAGGTCACTTCCATCACTAAATGCAGATGCCCTTAACACACTTAACACCCCAATTACCACCGAGGAATTGACTTCCACAATCAAAGAACTCCCAAGCGGAAGAGCCCCGGGACCAGATGGTTTCTCCTACCTGTACTATAAAGTATTTCAAGACACACTTATTCCCCACATGCAGACTCTATTCAACTCATTCCTCAATGGTAACTCAATTCCTACCTCAATGCTGAAATCCCACATAACAGTGATCCCAAAACCTGGAAAAGACCCCTCGGACTGTGCAAGCTACCGCCCGATATCATTGCTAAATACTGACTTAAAAATATTTGCAAACATTCTGGCCACTAGACTGTCAGTGTTCCTCCCACGGCTGATTCATGGGGATCAAGTGGGGTTTGTCCTGAATAGACAAGCAGGCGATAACACCAGACGAACGATCAATCTCGTAGATGCATTAAACCATCAGAAGGGGGAGGGCCTGCTTCTCAGTCTCAATGCGGAAAAGGCCTTCGATAGGCTAGGCTGGCCCTTCCTATTTGCCACACTCAAAAGATTCGGCATTGAGGGGCCTTTTCTACAAGCGATACAGGGCTTATATACGAACCCCGAGGCCTCGGTGAAGCTTCCTCATGTGTCATCATCCACTTTCCCCATTTATAACGGCTCTAGACAGGGGTTCCCCCTGTCTCCCTTATTATTCATACTATGCATAGAACCCCTAGCTGCACAGATAAGGGAGAGTCCAGACATTCAAGGAATCCAGGTAGGAGGACGCGAGTACAAACTGTCGCTCTTTGTAGACGACGTCCTTATAACAATACGAAACCCCCTGATCTCAGTGCCCAACCTACACTCAATTCTAACTGAATATGGTAATCTGTCGGGATACAAAATTAATGACACAAAAACAGAGGCTCTGCCACTAAACCTGAAACCACCGACCGTTGCGACACTACAATCAGCATTTACATACACCTGGAAAAAAGAACGTTTAAAATACTTAGGGATATACTTAACAAGCACATACAAAACGCTCTACTCACATAACTTTCCACCTTTTTTTAGAAGACCTTAAAAAAACACTAACCAAGTGGGATAAGCTCCGCCTGTCCTTTTTCGGGAGAATGGCCTCTGTTAAAATGACGATACTTCCAAAATTACTATTTTTACTAGAGACTCTTCCCATACTAATCACAAGATTGGTGATTCGACGAATCCAGAAATGGCTAAATAATTACGTTTGGGCCTACAAACGCCATCGAATCGCTCAGAAGGTGTTGTTGACTCCCAGAAAAATGGGTGGCCTAGCTTTCCCCGATATATGGAAATTTTACATAGCCACACACCTGAGACGTATCCCCGCTTGGACTAATTTGACCTCAGTGGATAGATGGAGAGAGGTGGAGCAAGACTGGCTGACCCCGATTCATCCGGCTGCCTTACTGCATGGAGACTTTTCAGATGCCACAGATGCGAGTCTTTTGGGGCCTATGGCGCTAACAAGACGAGTTTGGCGAATGGCCAGAAGGGTCTTCTCACTAGCTCCAATCGAATCTCCACTGACGCCATTTTTATACACACCAGCTTTGCAGAATAGTACAAACAGCCGGGTGATGACCCCATGGGTGATGACCCCATGGGTTCAGGCGCGGCTTTTTCGCTTTGTGGATATAATTGATCCCCGCACTAACACAATCTTCCCCTTTTGTAACCTTACGAGAAAAATTTAAACTTCCTAAAGAAACTTTTTACACCTATGCTCAGATACGTCATTTAGCCATATCAATGATTAAATCTACTACGTTTCCTAAACTCACTCCATTTGAGGGCCTCTGCAGGCAGGGCCCATCAACTAGGGGTCTAATTTCACGACTATATGACATGCTCTCTTCACATGTAGAAGTACAGCACTTGTACATGTCGAAATGGGAGACGTATTTGGGTAAAACAATACCGAGTGAAATGTGGCAAACCATCTGGGAACGGGCGGCAAAAACCTCCATATGCACTGCACAAAAAGAGAACCAGTACAAAATATTGATGCATTGGTATCATACCCCAGAGGTCCTGAATAGACTCTTCCCCAATGCGCTGGACCAATGTTGGAGATGTGCGAGGGATAAGGGTCTCTTACCCACATTTTTTGAGATTGCGAAATCCTTGCTCCATTTTGGAGAGAGGTGGGGAAGTTGATTCATAGAGTTCTGTGGTATGAGGTCGCTCTAGACCCATTTAACTATCTGCTCAACGTTCCACCTACGGGTGTCTCAAGAGACTCGGCCAGACTGCTCCTTCACATTTGGACTTTGGCGAAATGTCTAATATCCTCGTTCTGGAAAAAGACTTTTCCCCCTACTATTCAGGATCTGGAGCTGAGAATCCAAGAGACAAAGCGACTGGAATATCTCACCGCATGTATCAATAACCAGCTGGAAAAACACCAACGGATATGGTTGCCCTGGGACATTTTTTTGAATAATCATACTTAACCGCCAGAGAACACCGTTTATAAACTTTGTGTTATGTGCAAAATATGACTAAGACCCCCTCATGCCCTTTCCTTCCCTACCTTTCCCTGAGTCTCCCCTGTCTAAAATTCTTGTCAAACTTGTTGAAAATTTCTGAATTGCAACTTTACACTTTTATGTTTTAAAATGAAAAATCTTGCAAATAAATAAACAGTTTATAAAAAAAAAACAGTAATATGAGCCTGATAGAGCACTCCTAATACTTTCTAGGGGTAAATTCTGTTGTCGGGTTTCCTTTTAAACTACAGAATTTTTTTTTTATTAATGGTGAGAAAACCTCCAAATGTAATATCCCAACCCTTAAAGGGAACCTCTCATCAGAAATTTAGCTTTCAACCTAAAGGTTTCCCCCTCTGCAGCTCGTGGGCTGCATTCTAGTAAGGTTTCTATACTTTTTGTGCCCCCTTTTAAACTAAAATAAATACTTTATAAAACTGTACCTTTCGGTTTGAAAATCTTGTAAATCGTCTGTCGCGGGCGGAGGAGGGGACGCCGCGCTCTCCCACTGCTCGGGTCCGGCTGGCACTGCGGCCTGCTGCTGCTGCTCGGTGGCTCAAGCGATGGGCCGGATCCCGGGGACTCGAGCGACGCTCCTCGCCCGTGAGTGAAAGGGGATTGGGTTTTGGGATAGTTTATTGTCCGTGACGCCACCCACGGCTGTGGTGATTGAGTGGACACCACCGCTGCTCTGTTTGGGGAGCCCGGGAGTGATGGTACGGAGCAGCCAGTTGTTGATTTGCCCCTCCGTGGGTAGGGGTCTTGGTGCTCCCGGGGCCCGGTGATGGGGTTGGGATGGTGGACAGGCGGGGATGGGGCCTGTGGAGGTGCAGGGGCGCAGGGACAGCGCTGTGCCGCACGGCACGGAGGTACACACTCAGCCAGTAAACACGACACAGTTCTCGGTAAACAAACGGCTGGTTGGACGGGTCCCTCGGACGGTTCATGGTGCTGATGTTCCCTGCAGTTAGTGGTGACGGTCTCTTCTCTGCACCTATGTAAAGTCTCTTGGTAGCGATGGGTCCCCACCGGTTACCCACTCCTCGGCTTCAATCTGGGCCGAAGGAGCCCTACTTTGCCCGCAGGCGCTGGCCCTGGGAAACTGCTGCCCTGGCGGTGGCGGTGTCTCCCCTTCACGGTCGGGCTGTTGCCTTCAATCGGGACTTGGTTGTTAGGAGACAGAGGGTCCCCTTCACTGACGGATTTGGCAAATTATGGCGACTCCTAGCCTTTCCGGGATCCGAAAGGCCCCTGCCCTGGTGCTGACTGTTCTTCGTATACTGCTCCGATACCGCCGGGTCACCACCTGTCCGCGGTCCTTCCAGCAATCTCCTAGCAGTCCCCCTGCAGACTATCACCGTCTGCTGACCTTGCTGTCACGGTCCGGGGCACACACCCGGACCAACTTCAGGCTTTACAAACTGTTTCTTTTCACTTTACTTCAGCTTCTCTCCTAAGCTCCTCTACCACTTCACTTCCTTCTACTTTCCCTTCCCTCACTGTTCTCTGTTCTTCCTGGTTTTCCCGCCTCCAGGGCTGTGAACTCCTCGGTGGGCGGAGCCAACCGCCTGGCCCACCCACTGGTGTGGACATCAGCCCCTGGAGGAAGGCAACAAGGATTTTGGGTTAGCTTGGTGTACCTGCAGGGAATGTGGGGTGCATGTGGTGTTGTGACCTGTGACCCCTGGCTTGCCCAGGGCGTCACACGTCCATGGGGGCGGGCCGTGTGGCGTCCGTTGCTGTATCTTACACCGTCCCCCCACGCTTCAAATCATCCCTCAGGACACCGCCCACTGCGCCCGAGGTCCCGTGCACACCGGGACACCTGGTGACGTCGCAGGCACGAGGTTATGGGCGGCGCTGTGATTGCATCGCAAGTGCCCGCCCATACTCTCGTGCCCGCCCTTTCCCCCACTGCCTCCAGCGTTCTGCGCCGGCCCGACGTCACCTCCTTCCCATCGTACCCTGCAGCAGGAAATAGATGGGAGGAGCGGAGCAGGCCACTACAGGAGAAGCGGAGGATCTGAGCGACGTACAGAGGGGAGAGCGCGCCCACGAGAGTATGGGCAGGCACTTGCGATGCAATCACAGCGCCGCCCATACTCTCGTGCCTGCGACCACGTCACCAGGTGTCCCGGCGTGCACGGCACCTCGGGCGCAGTGGGCGTCATCCTGAGGAATGATTTGGAGCATGGGGGACGGCGTAAGATACAGCAACGGACGCCACACGGCCCGCCCCCATGGACGATTTACAAGATTTTCAAACCGAAATGTACAGTTTTATAAAGTATTTATTTTGGTTTAAAAGGGGGCACAAAAAGTATAGAAACCTTACTAGAATGCAGCCCACGAGCTGCAGAGGGGGAAACATTAAGGTTGAAAGCCAAATTTCTGATGACAGGTTCCCTTTAACTTTTAGGCCGGGTTCACATTGCATTTGATCCCCAAGTTACTGGCTCCATCGGGTTGTTTTGTCTGAAGCCCTGAAAAAAAATTGATTCAGGCATATTTACTGATGACCCTTTGACTGTAATGATGCAGAATGAAGCACTATGTACTCTGTCTGAGATAATTTTTAGCAGGATACCCCTATTTGAAGTAGGCACTAACGCACTTGACCACGTCTTGCTACCCACCACAAATAGGCGGATGCAGCTGAAAATAATGTCCAACAGAGCACACTGTTGTGACTGTCGGCATCATTAGTCAATGACCCCATCATTGTGTATGCCTGAATCCTGTTTTCCCGGGCTTAAGATGAAAGCTCCAACAGAGCCACTGAGGTGGGGATCAAATGTGATATGAAAATAGTCTTACACATTATTCTAAAAAATGTCATGTTTTACAAAAATGAAATGGACTAACATGTAATCTCAACCCTATTTTAAAATGTGCAATTTTTATTAATATTCATTAAAATGTACCCACAAACAGACACACAAACATATAAATGAGAATGGATCACGTTAACCTTGTAAATAACTTTACAATATGACCCCCCTTAGGGAAGGGGATTTTGATCCATTAAGTTTTGCAGCATTATGCTGTTTATACTTGTTGGCTCCTCCCCTTTGTCATAATTGTTATAATAATTTTCTACACCAGGCATTACAACATGACTCCCCCTAGGGGAGGGGTTTTTTGATCCATTAATTTTTGCAGCATTATGCTATCTACATTTGTTGGCTCCTCCCCTTTGTCACAATTGTTGTAATCATTTTTACATCAGGCCGTTATAATATGACCCCCCCTAGGGGAAGGGGATTTTTATCCATTATTTTTTGCAGCATTATGCTTTCTACACTTGTTGGCTCCTCCCCTTTGTCACAATTGGTATATGACATGTTTTTTCCTCGCGCTCGTTATCCACAGGCTGCTGGGCATATGCAGAAGACATTTTTAGACATTTATTGCCTACTGTGTTGAAGCAGTGGCGCTTTTCAGACACGATATTTGGTCACGTGATCGCACCTGTTAAAACGTTTTTCACATTCCCATACCAGTGTTGATGTGTGTGGATGTGGCCTGCATTATTGGCACTCTCCTGGGCATCTGTGCTTCTATTTAACCCCTTCAGCCCCCAGCCTGTTTTCACCTTAAAGACCCGGCCATTTTTTGCAATTTTGACCAGTGTCACTTTGACAGGTTATAACTCTGGAACACTTCAACGGATCCTGGCGATTCTGAGATTGTTTTTTCGTGACATATTGTACTTCATGTCAGTGGTAAATTTAGGCAGATATGTTTTGCGTTTATTTGTGAAAATTTCGGAAATTTGGCGAAAATTTTGAAAATTTTGCAATTTTCAAAATTTGAAATTTTATGCCCATAAATCTGAGAGATATGTCACACAAAAAAGTTACTAAATAACATTTCCCACATGTCTACTTTACACCAGCGCAATTTTTGAAAAAAAAAAAAATTCCGTTAGGAAGTTAGAAGGGTTCAAAGTTCATCACCAATTTCTCATTTTTCCAACAAAATTTACAAAAAAAAATTTTTTAGGTACCACATCACATTTGGAGTGATTTGAGAAACCTAGGCGACAGAAAATACCCAAAAGTGACCCAATTCTAAAATCTGCACCCCTCACTCTGCTCAAAACCACATCCAAGAAGTTTATTAACCCTTTAGGAGCTTCACAGCAACCAAAGCAATGTAGACAAAAAAATGAAAATTTTACTTTTTTAACACAAAAATGTTACTTTAGCCATAAAAATTAGTATTTTCACAAGGGTATCAGGAAAAATGCATCATAAAATGTATCGTGCATTTTCTCCTGAGTACGCAGATACCCCATATGTGGTGGAAATCAAATGTTTGGGCACACAGCAGGACTCGGAAGGCAAGGAGCGCCATTTGAATTTTTGAGTGCAAAATTAGCTGCACTCATTAGCGGACGCCATGTCGGGTTTGAAGACTCCCCGAGGTGCCTAAACAATGGAGCTCCCCCATAAGTGACCCCATTTTGGAAACTAGAGCCCTCAAATATTTTTTCTAGATGTTTGATGTGCACTTTGAACCCCTGGTGGCTTCACAGAAATTTATAACGTTGAGCCGTGAAAAGAAAAAAATTTTTTTTTACCACAAAACTGTTGCTTCAACCAGGTAGCTTTTTTTATCACAAGGGTATCAGGAAAAAATGCACCATAAAATGTATTGTGCATTTTCTCCTGAGTACGCAGATACCCCATATGTGGTGGAAATCAAATGTTTGGGCACACGGCAGGACTCGGAAGGCAAGGAGCGCCATTTGAATTTTTGAGTGCAAAATTAGCTGCACTCATTAGCGGACGCCATGTCGGGTTTGAAGACTCCCCGAGGTGCCTAAACAATGGAGCTCCCCCATAAGTGACCCCATTTTGGAAACTAGAGCCCTCAAATATTTTTTCTAGATGTTTTATGTGCACTTTGAACCCCTGGGGGCTTCACAGAAGTTTATAACGTTGAGCCGTGAAAAGAAAAAAATTTTTTTTTACCACAAAACTGTTGCTTCAACCAGGTAGCTTTTTTTATCACAAGGGTATCAGGAAAAAATGCACCATAAAATGTATTGTGCATTTTCTCCTGAGTACGCAGATACCCCATATGTGGTGGAAATCAAATGTTTGGGCGCACGGCAGGACTCGGAAGGCAAGGAGCGCCATTTCACAGCAAAATTGGTTGGAATTATTAGCGGACGCTATGTTGCGTTTGGAGACCCCCTGAAGTGCCTAAACAATGGAGCTCCCCCACAATTGACCCCATTTTGGAAACTAGACCCCTCATGGAATTTATCTAGCTGTTTAGGGAGCACTTTGAACCCCTGGAGGCTTCACAAACGTTTGTAATGTTGAGCCGTGAAAATATTTTATTTTTTTTTTACCACAAAATTGTTTTTTCAAACAGGTAGCTTTTTTTCCACAAGGGTATCAGGAAAAAATGCACCATAAAATGTATTGTGCAATTTCTCCTGAGTACGACGATACCTCATATGTGGTGGAAATCAATTGTTTGGGCGTACGGCGGGGCTCAGAAGAGAAGGAGCGCCATTTCACAGTAAAATTGATTGGAATTATTAGCAGACGCCATGTTTCATTTGGAGACCCCCTGAGGTGCCTAAACAATGGAGCTCCCCCACATGTGATCCCATTTTGGAAACTAGACCCCCCCCCATACAAAAAAAATTAGTTTGGCGAAATAAAAAATACAGACATCAGTAGAAAAAAAAAAAAAAATGAGCGCCTGCCAAGACCAGTGCCAAACGTGAGAGCAATGCACGAGTCTCGCATCGCATCATCCACTGCAGTCTGGAAGCGAGCAACTGCGCTGGATAATGCGATGCGAGAGGGCGGGGCGGCAGATGAGAAAGGGCGCAGCGGATGGAAGATGGGAAAGGGCGCAGCGGATGGAGGAGCGGCAGAGGATGGGAAAGGGCGCAGCGGATGGATGATGGGAAATGGCGCAGCGGATGGATGGGAAATGGCGCAGCGGATGGAGGAGCGGCAGAGGATGGGGGGGGGGTGAGATGGGGATACCTACCTTACAGGATGGATCTAGGCAGCAGGATCACAGCAGACAGAAGAGACAGCAGACAGAAGAGGCAGCAGATGAAGGAGGCAACAGATCGAGGAGGGTGAGAGGGGGCAGTAGATGGAAAATGGGAGAGAGCAGGCAGCAGATCGGGGAGGGGGGCAGAGTCTGATGGGAGAGAGAGATGGCACATGTAGGGGAAGGGAGGGGGGCTTGCAGCACATGTAGGGGGAGGGAGGGGGGCTTGCAGCACATGTAGGGGGAGGGAGGGGGGCTTGCAGCACATGTAGGGGGAGGGAGGGGGGCTTGCAGCACATGTAGGGGGAGGGAGGGGGGCTTGCAGCACATGTAGGGGGAGGGTGGCTGGCTTGCAGCACATGTAGGGGGAGGGTGGCTTGCAGCACATGTGCTGCAAGCCAGCCACCCTCCCCCCACATGTGCTGCAAGCCAGCCACCCTCCCCCCACATGTGCTGCAAGCCAGCCACCCTCCCCCCACATGTGCTGCAAGCCAGTCACCCTCCCCCCACGTGGGGGGAGGGTGGCTTGCAGCACATGGAGGGATAGGTGGTGTGGCGATGGAGAAGGGGCAGCCGATGAAGGAGGCGGCGGCCGCCGCCGATCGGGGGCAGCAGCGGCTGAAAAAGGTGGGTGCGACGGCGGCGGGGACAGTGGCGAGCATGGCGGCGGGGACGGCGGTGGATCGGGAGCGGCGGCGGGGACGGCGGTGGATCGGGAGCGGCGGCGGGGACGGCGGTGGATCGGGAGCGGCGGCGGAGACAGCGGTGCAGCGGGAGCATGGCGGCGGGGACGGCGGTGGATCGGGAGCGGCGGCGGAGACAGCGGTGCAGCGGGAGCATGGCGGCGGGGACGTCGGTGGATCGGGAGCGGCGGCGGAGACAGCGGTGCAGCGGGAGCATGGCGGCAGGGACGGCGGTGGAGCGGGAGCATGGCGGCGGGGACGGCGGTGGATCGGGAGCGGCGGCGGAGACAGCGGTGCAGCGGGAGCATGGCGGCGGGGACGGCGGTGCAGCGGGAGCATGGCGGCGGGGACGGCGGTGCAGCGGGAGCATGGCGGCGGGGACGGCGGTGGATCGGGAGCGGCGGCGGAGACAGCGGTGCAGCGGGAGCATGGCGGCGGGGACGGCGGTGCAGCGGGAGCATGGCGGCGGGGACGGCGGTGCAGCGGGAGCATGGCGGCGGGGACGGCGGTGGATCGGGAGCGGCGGCGGAGACAGCGGTGCAGCGGGAGCATGGCGGCGGGGACGGCGGTGGATCGGGAGCGGCGGCGGAGACAGCGGTGCAGCGGGAGCATGGCGGCGGGGACAGCGGTGGAGCGGGAGCATGGCGGCGGAGACAGCGGTGCATCGGGAGCATGGCGGCGGGGACAGCGGTGAAGCGGCAGCAGCGGCGGGCCGATCGGAGACAGCGGCGGGGACAGCGGTGAAGCGGGAGCAGCGGCGGGGCGATCGGAGACAGCGGTGGTGAAGCGGGAGCAGCGGCGGGGCGATCGGAGACAGCGGCGGTGAAGTGGGAGCAGCGGCGGGGCGATCGGAGACAGCGGCGGTGAAGCGGGAGCAGCGGCGGGGACAGCGGTGAAGCGGGAGCAGCGGCGGGGCGATCGGAGACAGTGGCGGTGAAGTGGGAGCAGCGGCGGGGCGATCGGAGACAGCGGCGGTGAAGCGGGAGCAGCGGCGGGGACAGCGGTGAAGCGGGAGCAGCGGCGGGGCGATCGGGGACAGGGGCGGGCGGCGGGGCGATCGGGGACAGGGGCGGGCGGCGGGGACAACAACTTACCGCTCTCCTCGGCTTCCAGGGACGGTCACAGGCCGCAGATCCACATTGATTGGAGAGAGCGGTCACAAGACCGGTCTCTCCAATCAGAGCTGGGGGCGGGTGAAGCATCGATCACCCAGCTCCAGCCAATGGCCAGTGCTACAGCAGCACTGATCAGGGCTGAATTTCAATGTTCCAGCCATTTTCAATGGCTGGAACATTACAGTGGCTGTAATTGGCTGAGCGGCGTTCGTCAGCCAATCACAGCCTCTGTAGGTTCGGGGAGGAGGCACCACCCCTCCTGACGTCAGGCAGAGGTCCCCTCCTTCCCGAATCCACCGTTTAAGTAAATAAATTTCACTCCCCGGGGCTCCGGGACCGCGATTTCGCCAGGACGTACTGAGTACGTCATGGGTCCTTTAGCACCATGTCACCATGACGTACTCAGTACGTCCAAGGTCGTTAAGGGGTTAATGCCCCGTGCTCTATGTGATAATTGGGCATACGCAGTGAGCGCTATAAAATCCTAACGCTTGCCTTTTCTTAGGCATGCGCAGTGTTAACCTGTAGACATTGAAGCCCTCTGGCTGCGTTGTCATGTGATCGCGCTTGTATGTGGCTTCAATGGTTAAACATTTTCATGTGGCCACTCCTATCATGCTATGACTGGATGCTTAGTTCACCACTGACACTCCCCTGGACCTCCGTGTGCCCTATGTCTTGTGGTCTATGGAGCATGCTCAGTGTGTGTGTCAGGCATCTAGTGTTTGATTTTTTTCCGGCATGTCCAGTAGAAACTTGCAGACACTTAAGCCCTTTTGTCTAATTGGTTCATGTGACCGCCCCTTCCCCCGCCGCCATGCTTTAAATACCTCATTCATGCACGTGAACGCTGCTTACAGCCATGGATTGTTATTGAACAGGACCCGCTGCCATCTCCCCTTAGCCTCCTGATGAACCTCTGAATGGAGAGGAGAAACGCGTTGAGGCCTGGCAGGCCTGGATTCCTGCTTTTCAGGGAAGTAATTCATCTTTAATCCCCATTATACTATATTATATAGAATATGATTGGCACGACCTTTTCTATTTTGCAGTGGTGTTTGTATCCCAATTTTCTTTCAGCTCCTGGGGTATAATGGGGAAATTATCTGAGCCCCTTGTGATATGACTCTAGGTGACTGTAATATACTTTTGGGATATACCACCCTGTAACATATGTGGTTGTAAATAACTCTTATGGATCACTACCTTGCATAAAGATAATGTATTAGGAATAGAAGTCTATACGTCTTGTACAGTGCTAGTATCATGAATAGGAATTCCTGGTTATAGATCAGTAATTGATACCTTCTTGATCTAAGGAAAACAATACAGGGAGGAGTATTACCATTTGGGAACTCATATATATTGTACTATGCAAGCACCACTATAGGGCTTTCCACCCCATCCCTATATCAGGGTCAGGGAGAGGGAGAGCCGACGTGGAACGGGGGCGCCCGGTAACTTGTGGTGTCATACCCTCCGTTGTTAGGTAGGGATACACTACCCTTATAGGGCTATATTAGTTTCCCTTTCCTAAAGTGAGTGTGTATATAAAACGCCTTGGTTATTTACAAGGATATCGTGATCCATTCTCATTTATATGTTTGTGTGTGTTTGTGGGTACATTTTAATGAATATTAATAAAAATTGCACATTTTAAAATAGGGTTGAGATTACATGTTAGTCCCTTTTTGAGCACTCTACCCATCTATTTAACTATGTTAGTTCTTACAAAAATGAAATGCCATAGGAGCCAATACAGTTGATTGCTTTGACAGGCCATAGTCTCTTTGGAAGCACTAAGCCCAATTCCAGGATAATAACATATTGCTGTACATGGGATTATATATACTGTATGAAAAGTCACTACTTGATAGGACCATTAATGTATGTGTGCCGCCCTTGTGCCAGCAGCCGGTACTGCTCGGATCCGGATCTATGGTGCGGCTCGAGGGGTCCTCCGGACCCGGGGGTCGGACAGACACTCCGAATAAAAGGGGAACGTATTTGAACGGGATTGTTTGTAAGATGTCTGTGACACCACCCATGGTGTGTGGTGAGATGTAGCCCCACCGCTGCCGTTGCGGGGATCCCGGGGACGTTGGGCTGGCAGCTGCATGTTAACCCCTTCGTGGGTAGGGATGGATGTTCCGGGGCCCAATGTCTTTGTGCTGAGGATGGTGATTGCAGGGGCTGGCGCACCCAGCTGGGCCGGGGATGTTACTCACGGTCGAATGAAGCGCACAAGTCCTGTGGTAAACCAAGGGGATGGTGGCCGGCTGCCGCAGACGGGTGTATCTGATCCCACAGCCATGTTGGTAGTCAAAGTTTCTCTTCTCTGCACTCCGTGTGTTGTAGGTAGGACTTCCCTGTGTGAAACACTGTAGTCCGCTCCCGGTCCTTTGGTTGGGAGCCGTGCCCATCTGACGCTGACCCTTGGGATCTACGGGGCCTGGCGGTTGCCCTATCCCTCTCTGTGGATGGTTGTCTACTTTTCGGGACTTAGGTTGGGACAGGACCTAAAATCCTGCCCTCAATTGGTTAATTAGCTAGGCCGGCGGTGTCGGTCCTGGCTTCAGGGTCCAACTACCCCCTCTGTGTACACGATTTCCGGGTCTGTTCTCCGGTGTCGGTACCGGCGGGCTCCAACCCTGTCCCGGTCCACCTCGGATCTCCGGCTGCTGTCTTCCCATCTCCTGCAGACTCTGACTACCGTGTGCCACCTAGCCAAGGTGTCAGGGCTCCGACCCTGGCACCTCCAGACTTGAACTTCAGGCCTTGACTGCCTGAGCTCACCTCCTCCACTCCACTCCGAACTTGATTCCAAGCTAATCTTTTCTGTCTGTTTTCTTGCCCCGGGCCCTCTAGACCCCTAGGTGGGCGTTCCCTGTCCGCCTGGTCTCGCCCACTGGTGTGTCCGTCCTTCCCTGAGGGGGGTGACTAGGGTTTCAGGTCTGCTGGTTTAACCCTTCGTGGGATGGGTGTTGTGCGGGGGCCTACATGTTCAACTACCTGGTTTTCCAGGGCGCTACATATGACCAATAGGTCTCTTTTTTTTTTTTTTTTTTTTTTCCCCATAACGAGGCTAATTCAATTTTTTCTATTGCTTTTATTCATTTTTTGATTTTTTTTTCTTACAGTGCAAGTATGAAGTGTTGTTGTGACTTTTTGTTTGTTTTGTCTTTAAATAGAATTTGTGTGCTGGGCAACCGAACCCTTGCAAGAGGCCAGTTTGATGTATGTGCCAAGACCGTAAATGTGGATAATGTCACAGTGGCAACTAAATTGTCTGAACTGTTCTGCGGGTCTACAAATTTTTCAAGTGCCATGTGTGATGAGTATTTTCTTCATAACAATGTGAGTGAAATTTCTGGCATTCCTGGAGCAGCCAGTGGCATCTTGTCAGGTGAATATGAATAATACAATGCCTTAAAGGCAACCTGTCATGTAAAAAAAACAACAACAAAAAAAACGCTATTAACATGCAGCTATGTGGTTAATCTACAGGTTAATAGTGTTCAGAAGCTGTCCTGTGCCTGCATGAAGAGTACTGCTACCAGGAGGACACTAACTTTATTCTTTTTGGCAGTCTTGGACTTTCAGTCATAGGCGTGTCAGCATGGCTTCAGTCACCACTCAGTGCATAGTGAGTGGCGACTGTAACCACGCTTTGGCACTGACAGTTGGCTTTCATGCTGAGCCTGATGTCTGTCAGTACCGGCACATGGTTACAGCTGAACAGAGGGGTGACTGAAGTTGGAGATCTATGACTGAGAGCCCAAGAATGCTGAGAGGAATAAAGTTAATTTCCTCATTGTAGCGGTGTTCTCAGTGCAGGCTTAAAGGGAACCTGTCACCGGATGTTCATAATACCTAACAGTCGGTGTTGAGCAGACTGGTCGAATGGGCGTCTCCGTTCTCCGGGTCCCACGCCTCCTCTTTCGGCTATCTTTGTCCTCCTTCTGAAGCGAGTGTGGATGAAGTATTCTATGTCATCTACACTAGCAGACCGTGAGGTCCTGCGCAGGCGCATTTTTATCTGCTCTGCTCAGAGCAAATTAAAGTGCGCCTGCACAGGACCTCACTATTGGCTAGTGTAGATGATGTAGAACGCGTCATCCACACTAGCTTCAGAAGGAGGACAAAGATAGCTGAAAGAGGAGGCGCGGGAACCGGAGAACGGAGACGCCCATCCGACCAGTCTGCTCCGCACCGACTGTTAGGTGAGTATTATGAACAACCGGTGACAGGTTGCCTTTACAATTTTAATGTAAAGATTATATTAAAGTATTTTCATTGGAATATCCTTTTACTATTTTGATGTTGTTGTTTTTTTTTTATCCCATTAGCTTTCACGATAGACATAAACTATAAAAACCCTAATTATACATAAAAAATCCTGTAAGCACACTTTTCCTATCGCCACAACAGCACCCACTGAGAGAGAGGGATCCGCTCCATCAGGACAGGAAACCTTTAAAAAAAGGGGGGTCCCTCTCCCTGATCAGTTGGATTCCTGTCCTGATGGATTGGAATCTATAGCAGTACCTGGGCTTCAGTAGCGTCCGTGGTTAGCACTGCAGCCTTGCAGCGCTGGGGTCCTGGGTTCAAATCCCACCAAGGACACCATCTGCAAGGAGTTTGTATGTTCTCCCCGTGTTTGCGTGGGTTTCCTCCGGGCACTCCGGTTTCCTCACACACTCCAAAGACATACTGATAGGTCCCAATGGGGACAGTGTTGCCAATGTATGTAAAGCGCTGTGGAATTAATAGCGCTACATAAATGAATAAAATTATTATTATTATTACTTATCATGAGTGGATGTTAAGACCTATATTTGGTTTAAAAATACTTAAACTGGCACTAATAGCCCCCATAGCTAGGTATAGTCTGGAAATAGGCTCTTGACACATTATGACATTGCCACCTACTCTGGACACAACTACATCCACAATTATAAGAGGGTGTTCACACTTATACAACCACATTATTTTAGTTTTGTTATTTTTATTTCCTCTCAAAATTATTTCAGTTTTTCTTGTAGCGCCAGTGTCCCTGTCGATGCACTCTCCTCTCCCCCTGTGTCCATACAGCCATCGTTACCTTGCGTGGTCCTCTGCTTACCCACATGGCCACCCATGTGTCGCGTAGTCCTTTGCACTCCTGCATGGCCATTGTTGTGTGGTCCTCTACTTACCTGCATGGCCATCCACGTGTCACGTGGTTTTCTGTGCCTCTGGGTTGCCGCCCACGTGTAGTTTCAAACTCCCGCCTAGAACTCAGGCCCTGCGCATGCCACTCAGGGTTTCCTGGCCTCCAGCCTAGGGTGCATGCGCACTTTTTGTCCTTTTAAGAGGAAGTGTTTGCACCTTGCAAAGGTCTCCCCAGCCTATCGCTGAGCAGCACCAGGTATTTAAAGCCCCCTTCCCGATGGAGAGGCCAGAGAAAGTCTTAAGTTTTCTATCCTACTACCGGTTTGTTGGTCCATCCTGTCTGCTCTGGTCTGCCTGTAACCAGCACCCGTCTTGCATTTAACCAGCTCTGACTCTGCTGTGTTTTTCCTGTTCTGTCTGTGTCCTGATACCAACCTGTATCCTGCACCTGTATCTGTACCCATCTGCACTGTCGTCTTGTCTACCTAGGCCGTTTCGGCTGCATCTGCCTGATGTCCTGTACCCTGATGTCTGGAGTTACTCCTAAAGTCTGGTGATCCATGCCTGATGACTTTGTGTCTGATGTCCGGTCTCCCTCCTGATGTTCTATTCCTGAATTTTGAGCCTGATGCCTGAAGTCCTGAACCTGTTCTTTGATGACCAGAGTCCCTCCGGATGTCCTGTGCTAGATGACCTCAGCCGGATGTCCCGTACCTGCCTTTACTTGTGCTTTTATTCCCTTCCAGTCTATGCTCCTATTTCTGCCCTGTTTCTTCTGCCAGTGTCTGTCCTGCTGTCAACCCGGTTCCTTTCAGCTGCCACTGTCCTGGGCACTGCCCTGGGAGTGGCACCTGGTGTCTACTTGGTAGGTGCTTAGTTAAGCTCCTCCCACGCCGGGATAAGCCTTGGTTTCTCCTGTGGTTCGGTGGGTTCACTCCCGCTTGCTACCTCATCACCGGCGAGCATTACATTTTTCAATGGATTCATACAGATAATAGGTGACATTAAAAATGGAAAAAGTCTTGAAATGATTCCTTGAATGGATTTGTATACACGAGACAAAGCTTTCATTTTAACAGGAGTGTGTAGACTATGTATAACCATTGTATACCAAAAGTTACAAACAGCATTGAGATGATAAAAGAAGCAACAGAAATATCTTATTTAAATATAGCACGTTTTAACACAGCAGTTTTCTGATGAAACACAGCATTTTCTGGCTGCTGTTAATTGAGATAATTCTGTGGAGCCCCGTGTTTTTCTGATATTTTAACTATTTTACTATGCACTTTTTATTGAAAACTACAGATAACTTGTGGAGTACTTACCTAGAAAAAGGTGAAATACTTGAAAAATCAAACATCCATTCTTTGGAAGTTCATGGATCTAAGAGTAAGCTTCATCTATATGTCTTGGCAGACATCACAACCGCATTTACGGTTCTTGTTGGCATCTTTTTCCCATCTGTAACTGGTAAGTAGTTTTTATTTGTAGAGGATCATGTGTAGGATCACAGCAGCAAGACCGTTCTTTTCTGCAGGTTGTGACTGAAAGGACAAGAACACTGTAATTAAACAATTTAATAAATTCAAATATATCAAAATAGTCATTGCACCTACTGCAAAGAAATCAAGTTATTATGTTATCTAGTTTGAATACCAAACTAGATAACATAATACCAATTATATATATATATATATATATATATATATATATTTATATATATATATAATTATATATATATATATATATATATATATAATTATATATATATATATATAATTATATATATATATATATATAATTATATATATATATATATATATAATTATATATATATATATATATATATATACATATATAATTATATATATATATATATATATATATATAATTATATATATATATATATATATAATTATATATATATATAATATATATATTTTATATATATATATATAATATATATATATATTTTATATATATACATATATATATATATTGTGTGTGTATATATATATATATATATATTATACTTTATATATATATATGTATTTTATATATATATATATATATAATATAAAAAATAGTGCTTACCTATGGCTATATGTGGTGCACATTCATTGTGATGATCCTCCTGATGATGGTAGCGCCCAGGAATTAAGCACCCAGAGGACGCACGCAAGCGGAGAGGACAACATAGAATAACACCATCTCTGGTGACGGGCCCTCCAGACTAAAAGAGGGGAGAGTGCAGATGTGAAGCGCATCTGGCCCATGATATGTACTGGCGCGCAAAGCGTGATGACTGTCTGAATATATACACAAATAAGTATATACTGTACAAGTAAAAAAAATAAATAAAATAATTGATAATGTGTAAGATTGAAGTAATTGAAAGTGAAAATAGTGACCAATTAAAATAAGATAAAAAAATAAGGGGAAAGTAAGGAATAGTGAAAGAAATAAAAAACAAGGTTGTACAGATTTCTTTTTTATAGTAGTTACATAGGTTGAAAAAAGATAACCTTTCTACTTCAATTATATATTTTTGTCACTAAAAATATATAGATTTACACCATACATACTGTACATACATATATTTTAATGGGACAACACTAAAGATATGACACTTTTATACAATGTAAAGTAGTCAGTGTACAGCTTGTATAAAGCGGGCCTTACACGCTACGAGATCGCTACAGCGATCTCGTTGGGGTCACAGATTTTGTGCGATTTTGTGACGCACATCCGGCCGCTGTTGTGTGTGACTCCTAGGAGCGATTTTGAATCGTTGCAAAAACGTCCAAAATCGCTCCTCGTTGCCATGGGGGTCCATTCTCAATTATCGCTGCTGTCGCGTGGGCGAAGTTGTTCCTCGTCCCTGCAGCATTACACATCGCTATGTGTGATGCCGCAGGAACGAGGAACCTCTCCTTACCTGCCACACGCCAGGAAGGAAGGAGGTGGGCGGGATGTTCGTCCCGCTCATTTCCGCCCCTCCGCTTTGATTGGCTGGCCGCTTAGTGACGTCACGGTGACGTCGCTGTGATGCCGAACATCCCTCCCTCAAGGGATTGTTCGGCAGTCACAGCGACGACGCCGACCAGGTAAGTGCGTGTGACGCTGCCGTAGCGATGATATTCGCTGCGGCAGCGATCACCAAATATCGGCATAACGATAGGGGCGGGTGCTATCACGCTCGCCATTGCTAGCATCGGCTAGCGATGTCGCAGCGTGTAAAGCCCGCTTAACAGTGAAAATTTGGTGACCTCTAAATAACTCAACACACAGCCAAATGTTGGCATTCATGGTTCCCTCAATGAACTGTAGCTTCCCACAGCCGACAGCTATCATGCAGACCCAAATCATGACACTTCCAACACCATATGTGACTAGTCATGGTCGAACCCCCCGATGTTCAGTGTTCGGGAGACTCGCTTGAACGTTTTGTAAAGTTTGCGTTTGGGTTCTGATATAACGCGAACTTGCGTCCGAACCCCGAACTTGGACTTTACAGTTATGTGATGGGGCGGGGGGGGGCTGTAAAATAAAGAACATAGTTAATAATAAACATTGTCATTATACTTACAGGTCCTGCAACGCGTCCTTCACTCTGTCTCCCGCTGCTTTTCCTTCCGAGTAAATCATCGCTGTGCCGCCCAGTAACCCAAGGACCTTCCGTGACATCATAGCATGTGACCAGTCACATGTGAATTTTGTATTTTCTCATTGGCTACAGACTGGTCACATGGCTATGACATCATGCTAGGTCCTGTCAGTGCAACTCGCCGGTATGCGATGCTCACCCAACCATCTCCGCACTCGGTATACTCGGCGAGTGCCATGCACTGGCGAGATGCTTGGGCACATGCTTGGCTCCCCGTTCCTGCATGTCGGCACTCTTTACAGAGTCAGCCCACATGCAGGGATTGGCTACCACAGCTGGTGAATCGTGGCGCTAGGAATCAGGTCATCGGAATCACTGTTGCTATAGTAACCCGCCTGTTAGGTTACTATGGCAACGGTGCCAGCGGTGACGTCACTGCTTACCAACCCGCAGCTTCTGCTCACTCATTGAGTGATTACACATCACGGGGGAGCAGAACCAGAGCCGCTGGAAGAGTTTGATACAGCACCAGAAGATGGCGCTTCTATGAACGCGCCATTTTCTGGGGCGGTTGTGGACTGCAATGGCGCATTGTTTCTTAGCACCATTTCCAGGTGCTTTACCCGGCTCGTCCAGCGGCCGTGATGGCGGTGGCTTGCTGGGTAATAAAGGGGTTAATACCAGCTTTGCATTCTCAGATGGTACTAAGCCCGAAATCCATGGTATCATGCCAAATTAGACATGGCCACCATGAATTTCTAGGAAACAGTAAAAAAAAAAAAACACAGAGAATTTTTTTTTTATTAGAAATAAAACAAAAAAAATTTAGAGACTCCACCTTTATTATAAAAAAATCCTTAGTCCGACGTAATCCACTGGGACAGCAATATCAGATTCATCACTGTGCACACAGACAGTCTATACACAGTGAAAAACAAAGAGCAAAGTCAACTCTGCTTCATCACTGTTTACAGACAATGTCTATACATAGAAACACAGAGAGCCATTTCAGGTCTGCTACATCGCTCTGGACAGAGTGATGAAGCAGAAGCTGATAGTGAGGGGATGATTGCACTTGCATCTCGCATTGCATCACCCCACTCTCCCGACAGTAGCGCCTCAGCTGTGGAAATACATGCAGCTGACCCACTGCCGTTGGGAGATTGTGCGCCATGATGCGATGACACTCGCATCACGGCGCACCAGGACTTTTGATGATGTCATACTCACATGATCAATCTGTAGCCAATGAGGTAATACAGCATTTACATGTGACTGGTCACATGTGTATGACGTCACGGCAGGAGCCAGAGGTGCTTACCGGGGGGAACAGCAATGATCGGACGGATGCGGAAGCAGAAGTGCTGGGAGGCAGAGTCTGAAGGACGCATCGCAGGACCTGTAAGTATGATCATAATGGTTTTTTTTTTTAACAGCCCCTGGACCCGAACTGTAACACGAACTGTAACATGAACGTCCCAGAAAGCTCGTGTTCAGGGTCGTGTGCACGAACACCATGTGTACAGTATGGACCCCGAACTTTACAGTTCGGGTTCGCCCATCCCTATAGGTGACTGTATCAAGACACTTGTCTTTGTACTCTAGTGTTGCCGCCACACTCGCTTGACACCATGTAAAGCAATTAAGTTTATCTTGGTTTAATGAGAACATAGGAGATGGTTCCATTAAACCATGTCCTTTCCTTAGTCTGTTTGGTTCCGCAAATTATATGTGGGCTTTCATGTGCACCTTGTCTAGAAGAGGCTTTCTGGGATGACAGTCATGCAGACCTATTTCATGCAGTGTGCACTTGCAGGCTGCCCCCCGCCTCCTCATCCCTTTAACCTCTGCAGCAATGCTGGCAGCACTCATTTGTCCATTTTGAAAAAACCTCTGTTTATGATACTGAGAATGTGCACGCAACGTATTTGGTCCACCATGGGGAGGGCTGTTCCGAATGGAATCGGTCTTATTTATCTGCCTTATGGTCGTAGCCACCGTGCAGCAGCACAGTTTCAGGATGTTGGCAATCTTCTTGTAGACTAGGCCATCTGATTGTAGAGAAACAATTTTTTTTTTCCAGAAACACCTCTTTGTCAGGTGCAATGTTGGACTTTCAGGGACCGGTATGAGAGTGTGTGAGAGCAATAACACCACATTTAACACCCCTGCTCCACATTCACACCTGAGACCTTGTAACACTAATGAGTCACATGACACTGGGGAGTAATCTACATTTTCCCTATTCCCCTTTCTTTCTTTACTTATCCCCTACCTTGATCCACAGACTTTCTTTTTTTACATAGTTACATAGTTACTAAGGTTGAAAAAAGCCCTAGGTCCATCTAGTTCAACCTTCCTCCACCAGTTCTACATTTGGTCACAAAGTCACTTATAACCAGCAATGTTCTGTACTGAGGAAATCATCCAGCCCTGATATAAAAGCTGTTATAGTATCTGCCATTACTACCTCTTGTGGTCGGCATTCCACAGTCTGACTGCTCTAACTGTAAAGAACCCTTTCCTATTTAGGTGTCGGAATCGCTTTTCTTCCACTCGCAGTGAGTGCCCCCTGGTCCTTAGTATTGTCTTTGGAAGAAATAAGTCATGTGCCAGTCCTTTATACTGACCACACATGTATTTATACATATAAATGAGATCTCCTCTGAGACGTCTTTTTTCTAAGCTAAACATATCTAACTTTTTCAACCTGTCATCATATGGGAGGCCTCCATTCCTTGTAATAGTCTAGTTGCCACCTTTGAGCTGACTCTAACTTCTGAATGTCCTTTTTAAAATGTGGAGCCCAAAACTGGACCCCATATTCCAGATGTGGCCTTACAAGTGATTTATAGAGGGTAACAATACGTTGGGATCACAGGATCTAATCTCTCTTTTTATACACCCTAGAATCTTGTTTGCTTTAGCAGCTGCTGCCTGACATTGAGTGCTGCTGCTCAGCTTATTTGTAATGAGAATCCCCAAGTCCTTCTCCTGTTCTGTAGTCCCGAGTTTACTTCCATTTAATGTATACGCAGCTATAGGATTACTCCGTCCTAGGTGCATTACTTTACATTTATCAACATTAAATCTCATTTGCCAAGTATTCAAGCATTCTGACATCTTATCCAGATCTTTTTGTAATATTATACTATCAAGGTCAGTTTTTAATATCCTACATAGTTTGGTGTCATCAGCAAAGACTGACACTTTACTATCAATCCCATCCACAAGGTCATTAATAAAGAGATTCTTTTATCTTATTCCAATAGCGAGTCTCTCCATTTTCTCACTTAAACAGTTCCCCGTCACTCTTCCTTTTAATTCTCAGCCTCTTTAGAATACAGTGGAACCTTGGTTTAGAAGTAACTTGGTTTGAGAGCATTTTGAAAGACAAGCAAAGCTTTTTACAAATTTGTAACTTTGTTTAAGGGCAATGATTTGCAATAAGAGCAAATGTCCACCGTGCACACTTCCGGTTCTGTCCTTTCATCGCACTCTGACCCGCTCTAGAGGTAACTTTCTGTACATATGTACTGTATACTGTATACAGTATACCATTGCACAGTACAGTATATACTATATAGCATTTCTATCAATTTGCATTTTTGGATACAGAATTGTACTCTCTGCTAACCAGTACAGCACATTGCTTATACTGTACCTCCCGCACACCAGCAACTCCATTGGAAGCTAATGTGCAGTTTAATTTGTTTTATGTTCTTTACTGTTCAGTATTTTGTGTCAGTGTACTGTAATAATTTTATATGAATACAGTACATTATTTTGTATTACTGTAATAAGTTTGTATAAATACTGTAAATATTGTTGGGTTTTGGAACGAATTGTCTGCATTTCAATTATTTCCTATGGGAAAATTCGCTTTGATATAAGAGTAACTTGGTTTAAGAGCGCACTCCCGGAACCAATTATGTTCGTAATCCAAGGTTCTACTGTACAGGAATACAAATGCGAATCGGCTAAAACGCTTCCTAGCATTACAGTGGTGGAACTCTTTCCTTTTCTTTCCCAGGCTGCATATTGATATTGTATTTCAATGATACTGAGCGGCTGGGTAATCCTCATTTGCTCGGTTCGCAATAACCCTCTCAAAGTATTTTGAACAGATAACCTGATATCATTAAAAATTTCCATACTTACCAATTAATTTTAGAAAATCGTTTTTGTCCCCATCTTTGTATGTACTCGTGTATTAGGCTACTTTCACACATCCGGTTTGAGCAGTGCGGCTCAATCCGGCTGTGAAACCTATGCAACGGATGCGGCGAAAACACCGCATCCTTTGCATAAGTTTTTTCATGCGGCCTGTCCGTTTTCTTCCGGTTGCGGCACGCTACTGAGCATGCGCAGTGGAAAATAACGCATGCGGCGACTGGATGCGTTTTTTTCCGCATCGCGCCGCGTCCGGGGTCCATAGGCATGCATTGAAAAATGCGCCGGATGCGGCGCGATGCGTTTTTTTTTGCCGGAGCAAAAAACGTTGCAGGGAACGTTCTATCCGGCCGCGGCATCGGCTAAATCTGCCGCATGCGGCAAAAACCGGACCGAACGCAAGCCCCTGCGGCACAATACGGCACTAATGTAAGTCTATGCAAAAAAAAAACGCAACCGGCGTCTAAAAAAATGGTTGCGGTTTTTCTGCAGAACGCCGTATTGTGCCGCAGAGCAAAAACCGGATGTGTGAAAGTAGCCTAACTCTCCTCAGCGATGAATGAGCTATCGCGCTTCATAGCAGTGTATAGGTGGGAACTTTTATTCTTTTTTTTTGCCACGCTATGCGCTGGCGCTGACCTCTAATGACACTTAACTGGGAATGTCCCCTATTCTCTCTCGCACAATCTGTTCACTACCTTTCCACATAATAAAAAGCATTCTTTTTTTAATCTTTTTCAGACACTTTTTGACAAAATATTAAATGAAAATATACAAAATATCCACAACCTTGATGACATTGTCCATAATTCCTCAAATAAGTGACACTTTATATACACTATAACACTTATTACTGCAACATGCATACAAGCACAGCACATATCCCTGTTTCACAGCGATGACAAAATGTAAAAATATCTACACCCCTAATTACTTTGTCCCTAACCACTTAAATGACAGACACTGTATACTATAACACTATCACTACAATACATACAAAACCAATACATACGGTAAGGCTAGTTTCACACTTGCGTTGGACGGGATCCGTAGCATTGCGTTGTGTGACGGATGCAACGGATGCGTTGCATATAGTGGCACAACGGATGCTACGGATCGTACAAAATAACGCAATCCGTTGTAGTTTTTTTTCCTTGTCTTTACACATCTGAGCATGCGCAGTTATGTAAAGACGGATGCGTTAACGGAATCCGTCAAATGACGCATTCTAACGGAATCTGCCACCATAGGCGTCCATTATAAAAAAACAATGGACGCCTAACAGATTCCTGCAGGTTGCGTTTTTTTGACACTCCGCCAAGCGCAGAAAAACGCTACATGCTGCGTTCCATCCGCCCGACGCAGCGTCAAAATAACGACGCTGCGTCGTCCAGCGGATGCAACGCAGACACTTGCGTTACAGTGCGTCGTCCATACAACTCTATGGAGAATAGCGCAGTGCGTTAACGGACTGCGCTATTCTCCATAGTGACGGAATGCGCTGAACGCAAGTGTGAAACTAGCCTTACCCATGCTTTACAGCGATGAATGAGATATTGTGCTCTGAAGCAATCAGGGGCGTAACGACCGCGGTCGCAGCGGTTGCCATCGCGACCGGGCCCGGGCAGTTTGGGGCCCGCGGGGACCCGACAGATCAGCAGCCAGCTCCTCTCAGTGAGAGAGAAGCTGCGCTGATCTGTCACAGTGCACGCGCCCACTATATGACCCGCTGCCGCCCCCGACACCGGGCCCTCCTGCCCGATGTCAGCGGCGGCACCGGGGCCCCCCTCCCCCGTCACCGCGCACAGTAATAATGAAGCATAGAGCGGCCAGCGCCGCTCTGCATCATCATACTCCCCCTGTGCCTGCGCGGTGACGTCACTCCTGTGCGACTGCTGTGCTGAGTGCACAGAGCGCAGGGAGGGAGGACGCCGACCGGAGCACCGGGAGAGAGAGGAGGACGAGCAGCAGTGGAAGGAGGAGAGCAGGGAGTACAGCAGCAGTGGAACAAGGAGACGTCAGGACAGAGCAGCAGTGGAAGGAGAAGATCGGTGAGTACTTGTTTTTTTTTTTTTTATATATATAAAGTGAGTACACGGTGGTCAGAGGCCTGGGGTGGGGAGGCTGCATGATACTGTACATGGAGGCCTGGGGTGGGGAGGCTGCATGATACTGTACATGGAGGCCTGGGTTGGGGAGGCTGCATGATACTGTACATGGAGGCCTGGGGTGGGGAGGCTGCATGATACTGTACATGGAGAACTGGGGTGGGGAGGCTGCATGATACTGTACATGGAGGCCTGGGGTGGGGAGGCTGTATGATACTGTACATGGAGGCCTGGGGTGGGGAGGCTGCTGCATGATACTGTACATGGAGGCCTGGGGTGGGGAGGCTGCATGATACTGTACATGGAGGCCTGGGGTGGGGAGGCTGTATGATACTGTACATGGAGGCCTGGGGTGGGGAGGCTGCATGATACTGTACATGGAGGCCTGGGGTGGGGAGGCTGCATGATACTGTACATGGAGGCCTGGGGAGACTGCATTATACTGTACATGGAGGCCTGGGGAGGCTGGCAGCATTATTATAGATGGAGGCCTGTGGAGGCTGGCAGCATTATTATACATGAGCCCTGGGGAGGCTGGCAGCATTATTATACATGAGGCCTGGGGAGGCTGGCTGCATTATTATACATGAGGCCTGGGGAGGCTGGCTGCATTATTATACATGGAGGCCTGGGGAGGCTGGCTGCATTATTATACATGGAGGCCTGGGGAGGCTGGCTGCATTATTATACATGGAGGCCTGGGGAGGCTGGCTGCATTATTATACATGGAGGCCTGGGGAGGCTGGCTGCATTATTATACATGAGGCCTGGGGAGGCTGGCTGCATTATTATACATGGAGGCCTGGGGAGGCTGGCTGCATTATTATACATGGAGGCCTGGGGAGGCTGGCTGCATTATTATACATGGAGGTCTGGGGAGGCTGGCTGCATTATTATACATGGAGGTCTGGGGAGGCTGGCTGCATTATTATACATGGAGGCCTGGGGAGGCTGGCTGCATGATTATACATGGAGGCCTGGGGAGGCTGGCTGCATTATTATACATGGAGGCCTGGGGAGGCTGGCTGCATTATTATACATGAGGCCTGGGGAGGCTGGCTGCATTATTATACATGGAGGTCTGGGGAGGCTGGCTGCATTATTATACATGGAGGCCTGGGGAGGCTGGCTGCATTATTATACATGGAGGCCTGGGGAGGCTGGCTGCTGCATTATTATACATGGAGGCCTGGGGAGGCTGGCTGCATTATTATACATGGAGGCCTGGGGAGGCTGGCTGCTGCATTATTATACATGGAGGCCTGGGGAGGCTGGCTGCATTATTATACATGGAGGCCTGGGGAGGCTGGCTGCTATATTATACATGGAGGCCTGGGAGGCTGGCTGCTATATTATACATGGAGGCCTGGAGAGGTTGGCTGCATTATTATATATGGAGGCCTGGTGAGGCTGCATAATAAACATGAAGGACACCTTATACATTGAATATAGAGGTGTAATATACATAGAGGTCTATGAGGCTGCATTATACTGGAGGTCTATAGGGCTGCATTAAAATGGAGGTCGGGGGGGGGCTGTATAATACAAAATGAAGGGACACCTTATACATGGAATATAGGGGTGAATTATACATGGAGGAGTATGGGGCTGCATAATACCATCTGAAGTTTTATGGGGTTGTGTTATAATACATATAGGACTATGGGGGCTGCATTATAATATATGGAGGACTATGGAGGCTACCTTATACATGGACTATGGAAGTGCATTATAAAACATGGAGGACTATGTGGTGCAGTATAATATATGGAGAACTATGGGGTGAATTTTAATACATGGAGAACTATGGGAAATGCATTATAATTGAAGGGCTACTTTATACATGGAGGATTATGGGGGTGCATTATAATATATGGAGGGCTATGTATCTGCATTCTAATATATGAAGGGTTATGTGAGACCCTTTATACAATTATTTGGAAGGCTATGTGGGGGCTGTTACAGTATTTTGAGAACTTTATACAGGGGGGACAAAGATACAAGTATGGGATGGAAATGTTTTGTGCTGAGGGAAAAAGGCTCTTTCCCTCAGCAGCCAACTTTCCCATGCTCTGCTATACATCTCTCAGCACCCAGCTTTCCCATGTTCTGATATACATCTCTCAGCACCCAGCTTTCCCATGTTCTGATATACATCTCTCAGCACCCAGCTTTCTCATGCTCTGATATACATCTCTCAGCACCCAGCTTTCCCATGTTCTGATATACATCTCTCAGCACCCAGCTTTCTCATGCTCTGATATGGGAAAGCTGGGTGCTGAGGACAAGATAAATATCAGAACATAGGAAAGCTGGGTGCTGATAGAGGGATTTCAGGGTGCTGTGGGTGAGAGCCAAGTGTCAGCGTCATTATCCTGTACCCCGAGTGTCAGTGTCATTATCCCTTACCCCATACCTCCCAACCGTCCCGGATACAGCGGGACTTTCACGCTTTACGTTGTTTGTCCCGTTGCCACGATCGGGACGGCCGGCTCCCGGGCTCCGCCCACCCACTCTCTCTCCGCCTCCCTGCTTTTCCCTCCTACCATCCCAGTAGACGTGGCATAACAGAGAGGAGCGCTGCCTGTGCTGCTGCTGGTACAGTAAAATCTCCCCAGCGCTGATTTCCCTCCCTCCCCCCCCTCACCCCCGGCCGGAGCCTCTCTGTGCGGTCGGCCGGCCGCCTGTCTGTGCGGTCGGCCGGCCGCCTGTCTGTGCGGGCGCCCCCCGGCCGCCTGTCTGTGCGGGCGCCCCCCTGCCGCCTGTCTGTGCGGGCGCCCCCCTGCCGCCTGTCTGTGCGGGCGCCCCCCTGCCACCTGTCTGTGAAGGCGACCGGCCACCTCACTGTGTGGGCGACCGGCCGCCTCACTGTGGCTCCCTGCGTGTCCATGCTGGAGGCCCGCCGGCTGCCTGCGTGTCCATGCTGGAGGCCCGCCGGCTGCCTGCGTGTCCATGCTGGAGGCCCGCCGGCTGCCTGCGTGTCCATGCTGGAGGCCCGCCGGCTGCCTGCGTGTCCATGCTGGAGGCCCGCCGGCTGCCTGCGTGTCCATGCTGGAGGCCCGCCGGCTGCCTGCGTGTCCATGCTGGAGGCCCGCCGGCTGCCTGCGTGTCCATGCTGGAGGCCCGCCGGCTGCCTGCGTGTCCATGCTGGAGGCCCGCCGGCTGCCTGCGTGTCCATGCTGGAGGCCCGCCGGCTGCCTGCGTGTCCATGCTGGAGGCCCGCCGGCTGCCTGCGTGTCCATGCTGGAGGCCCGCCGGCTGCCTGCGTGTCCATGCTGGAGGCCCGCCGGCTGCCTGCGTGTCCATGCTGGAGGCCCGCCGGCTGCCTGCGTGTCCATGCTGGAGGCCCGCCGGCTGCCTGCGTGTCCATGCTGGAGGCCCGCCGGCTGCCTGCGTGTCCATGCTGGAGGCCCGCCGGCTGCCTGCGTGTCCATGCTGGAGGCCCGCCGGCTGCCTGCGTGTCCATGCTGGAGGCCCGCCGGCTGCCTGCGTGTCCATGCTGGAGGCCCGCCGGCTGCCTGCGTGTCCATGCTGGAGGCCCGCCGGCTGCCTGCGTGTCCATGCTGGAGGCCCGCCGGCTGCCTGCGTGTCCATGCTGGAGGCCCGCCGGCTGCCTGCGTGTCCATGCTGGAGGCCCGCCGGCTGCCTGCGTGTCCATGCTGGAGGCCCGCCGGCTGCCTGCGTGTCCATGCTGGAGGCCCGCCGGCTGCCTGCGTGTCCATGCTGGAGGCCCGCCGGCTGCCTGCGTGTCCATGCTGGAGGCCCGCCGGCTGCCTGCGTGTCCATGCTGGAGGCCCGCCGGCTGCCTGCGTGTCCATGCTGGAGGCCCGCCGGCTGCCTGCGTGTCCATGCTGGAGGCCCGCCGGCTGCCTGCGTGTCCATGCTGGAGGCCCGCCGGCTGCCTGCGTGTCCATGCTGGAGGCCCGCCGGCTGCCTGCGTGTCCATGCTGGAGGCCCGCCGGCTGCCTGCGTGTCCATGCTGGAGGCCCGCCGGCTGCCTGCGTGTCCATGCTGGAGGCCCGCCGGCTGCCTGCGTGTCCATGCTGGAGGCCCGCCGGCTGCCTGCGTGTCCATGCTGGAGGCCCGCCGGCTGCCTGCGTGTCCATGCTGGAGGCCCGCCGGCTGCCTGCGTGTCCATGCTGGAGGCCCGCCGGCTGCCTGCGTGTCCATGCTGGAGGCCCGCCGGCTGCCTGCGTGTCCATGCTGGAGGCCCGCCGGCTGCCTGCGTGTCCATGCTGGAGGCCCGCCGGCTGCCTGCGTGTCCATGCTGGAGGCCCGCCGGCTGCCTGCGTGTCCATGCTGAATGGGTGTGGATGGGGAGTGGATATGGGCGTGACTGTGAAATGGGTGTGGTTAGGGGGCGTGGCCTAAAAATTTGCCACGGCGCGCTATGCGCGCCGCAAACTTTGTCCTTGCTTTCCTTCTTTAAAAGTTGGGAGGTATGCCTTACCCCAAGTGTCTGTGTATGTGGAGGGGGGGCCCAGGTCTAAACTTTGCACCGGGGCCCATCCAACTCTAGTTACGCCACTGGAAGCAATGTATAGGTGGGAACTTTTTTTTTCCCCCATGCTATATGCTGTGACTGAACTCCACTGCCACTGAGCAGTTGTGTATTCCCCTATTCTCCGCGCTCGCTTCTCAGCCCCTTCAGAAAACAAAAAAACCTTTCAATTTCTTTCGTTACAAAGTTAAAAATAAAAATACTTACACGCCCTATTACATTGACCCTAATCACTCAAACTACAAATATGTACCATAGCACCTTTTCCGACATCACACATACTACAGCGCTGGTCACCACAATATTTACCACAAGAGCAATACAGAATCTTCTGTATTTTTTCACTAATATAAAGCTTCTTATTGAAAAGTTCAGTGGAATGTGATGCTATAACTATACACATCACTCATCCCTGAATAAACCTGAAAAACTCTGTTCACCCCAATATGTCATCTTTTGGTGGCTTAAAGGTGGTGTCACACACAACGACAACGACGTTGCTGCTATGTCACCATTTTCTGTGACGTTGCAGCGACGTCCCGTCGCTGTCGCTGTGTGTGACATCCAGCAACGAGCTGGCCCTGCTGTGAGGTCGCCGCTCGTTGCTGAATGTCCAGCTTCATTTTTTGGTCGTCACTCTCCCGCTGTGACACACACATTGCTGTGTGTGACAGCGAAAGAGCGACGAAATGAAGGGAGCAGGAGCCGGCATCTGGCAGCTGCGGTAAGCTGTAACCAAGGTAAACATCGGGTAAGCAAGGTGGTTACCCGATATTTACCTTCGTTACCAGCCTCCGCCGCTCTCTCGCTGCCAGCGCCGGCTCCTGCTCTCTGCACATGTAGCTGCAGTACATATCGTGTAATTAACCCGATGTGTACTGTAGCTAGGAGAGCAGGGAGCCAGCGCTAAGCAGTGTGCGCGGCTCCCTGCTCTCTGCACATGTAGCTGCAGTACATATCGTGTAATTAACCCGATGTGTACTGTAGCTAGGAGAGCAGGGAGCCAGCGCTCAGTGTGCGTGGCTCCCTGCTCTCTGCACATGTTGCAGCACAGCGACGCGTGTCGTTATGATCGCTGCTGCGTCGCTGTGTTTGACAGCTAAGCAGCGATCATAACAGCGACTTACAAGGTCGCTGCTACGTCACAGAAAATGGTGACGTAACAGCGACGTCGTTGTTGCTGTCGTTTAGTGTGACCCCAGCTTTACACTAAATTCCTTAACCTTTACCATAAAAACATCACTATACAAGTTCTGCTGCTTTTGAAAAATTATAAATTAGGGACGGCTGTTGGCCCTCTAAAAATAATGAGTGAGTGCTGCATGCTGACTTTGTGGTTATGGCGGAAGAGGATGAGGACAAGAAAAATAAAAAAAAAACATGAGCCATGTCCTCTTTTTTTTTTAAGTTTGAAGGGGTGCATTGGAATGCACCAGAATAAAAAAAATTGAATTTGCTTTATGTTCCGCTTATGTAATCCGCTGGGGTTGAGAAGTCGGGGCCAATCCAAGCCTCATTCATTTTGAGGACAGTCAGCATTTTCATCTGACAGGCGGATGCACTTATTAGTTATTATGCCCATTGTGGCACTAAAAACCCTTGTTACCAACATGAGCAGGCAGGGACCAGTGACTAAATCCTGCAAGCTTCAGATTTGCCTCAGCTCCGTGTAAACAAAATAAAAATGCATTCATAAAATGGGAAAAAAGGGCCAAATGCAGCTCTTATGTGAATAAATGGACAAAGGACTTGTGGTGTTAATTTCTCCCGAATTGAATGGAGAACTTCCCTCCACATGATTAATGAATTTTCATTGGCAAAGGTTTCCCAGGAGATTAAAAAAAAAAAAAAAAGTTTGAAAATCCTTTCAATTTATTTGAGCATACAAGATAGGGTAGAGAGGGGGTTAATGCCGCGCATCAGCCGAATGAAGACGTATATTGTTGATGAAGAGGAGTATTCTTTTATTTCATAGGTCTACGCGTTTCGAGGTGAAAACTTCTTCCTCAAGACCAGTGCATCAACAACAAGTTGGACTTGTTGTTGATGCACTGGTCCTGAGGAAGAGGTTTTCACCTCGAAACGCGTAGACCTATGAAATAAAAGAATACTCCTCTTCATCAACAATATACGTCTTCATTCGGCTGATGCGCGGCATTAACCCCCTCTCTACCCTATCTTTTATGCTCATCCACGTGGGGCTGCAGCAGACGCCATTATCTCATGCGCACTAGTGGTTGTGACTGTCACAACTGATCCAGGTGAGTGTATATTTTTCAGGTATACCCCACCGATCATTTTGGTGTTACACTATCAGCGCTCCTTATTTTCAGATCTATACGTTCAATTTATTTGAAGCTTCAGGGCTGGCTGATGCCCTAAGTGTGGAATAGAGATCACGGCACTTCTAGTAAATATCTGGGTGCTCCAGTGGGGTCGAGTTCCGTCTTATAATAAAATAGAACCAGGCACTCCAGTGAATGAAAGATGAGTGAATTTTATTTACAGCATCAGTTCAACGTTTCGGTCACAACCTTAACCTTCTTCAGGAACTGACAAGTAAGAAAACACAAATATAATATTTTTACATGAAAAAAAATTATACAAAAATACCGTCTTCATAATTATCTGATACAAAAAATACAAAATCCATATGTCAAGAATTATCTAATATTTAAAGCTGAATGTGTGTATGTATGTGTGTATGTCCGGGATTGGCATCTGCACCGTCGCAGCTACTGCCTCAAAATTTAGCACACTCACACGTCTGGACCCAGAGAGCGTCATAGGCTATGTTGTGAGGCGAAATTTTTAACCCCGCGCGTTCCAATTTACCAATCAATTTTACCCCTATCTACATAATGTGAAAAAAGTGAAACGAAAAGTGTATCCGCACCGTCGCATTTACAATCACAGAGAACGATAGAGAGGGGTGTTTGATGCCGCGCCAACAGATCACTCGCTCAGAAAGTCAGACCAATGTCACTTTATTTTCATCCAGGTCTACGCGTTTCAGGAGCACCTGCTCCCTTCCTCAGGACCATCAGTATACAAATAACATCAAAATATCATCATTTTTTGATGTTATTTGTATACTGATGGTCCTGAGGAAGGGAGCAGGTGCTCCTGAAACGCGTAGACCTGGATGAAAATAAAGTGACATTGGTCTGACTTTCTGAGCAAGTGATCTGTTGGCGCGGCATCAAACACCCCTCTCTATCATTCTCTGTTATCTGCCACTGGGTGGCTGCAGCCGTGGATCGATTATACATGCTGATATAGTGGTTGTGACTCTCACAACCACATCTGGTGAGTAGCATTACCCCCCCCTCCCCACCCTGCACTTTTTGGGGTAAGACCCTATTTGCGCTTGTTTGTCCACAGCTTTCTTGTGCATTTACAATCACGAAATTTTGCCCAGACACCTCATGTGACCCAGGGAACGTCGTAGACTATGTTTTGACAGGAAAACTTAACCCCGCGCTTTACAGTTACTCTCCAAAAAACATGCCTCCATTAAAGTAAATGGAGCCTGGAACTACAGGTTATTAGTAGGAGCTGTGATTGGTTTCTATAGGAACAAAAAGACATTCATAGTATAAGAAGCTTATATGTGAGGTAATAAGATGTCGGTGGGGAGACGGATAGAGACAGACCTGGAAAGAGACAGACCTGGAAAGAGACAGACCTGAAAAGAGACAGACCTGAAAAGAGACAGACCTGAAAAGAGACAGACCTGAAAAGAGACAGACCTGGAAAGAGACAGACCTGGAAAGAGACAGACAGACATGCAGACAGGGACAGAGACAGGCAGACAGGGAAGGAGGAGACAGCCAGAAAGACAGACAAAGATAGATGGGGAAAGACACCGACCTTGATAGAGACAGACGGGGGAAGAGACAGAGAAATAGTGACAGACAAGGAAAGAGACAGGCAGACAGGGAAAGAGACACAGGAAAAGACACGGACAAAGAGACGGGGAGACAGACGGGGAAAGAGACAGATGGGGAAAGAGACAGACTGAGCACATTACTTGGTCAATTTAGTTACAGTAAATCTGTGTGGAATATCTGTGGTGTTGAAATATATGTTGTGAAATGCTTCTATTAGCTTAGTTTTTGCCTGTTAATAATTACATTTCTATCTATTTTTGTTTTGTGGTTTTTGTGTGCAGAATACATTTTTGTTAATACATTCTATTTTGTTAACAACAGTTATTAACCCGGGCGAAGCCAAGTACTACAGCTAGTATTTAATATATCCAAAAGTAATATGAACACAAGTGCAGAAAAATGAAAAAAAATAAAAAATAAAAATGAAAATAAAAATTGGGAGGAATTAGGAAGGAGGACATAGGGATCCGGGTGAGTATTTTACATGAGAAAAAAAACGGAAAATTATGTGCCGCATGCGAAGATTTATTGAATCAATTAGAGGAAGGCTTACCCAGCTGTATTAATATAGAGAAGGAATAAACCAATGAGCGCAAAGTATGAAAAGGTAAGTACTGTGGGTACAACAGGAAATATAACTACCAGGCCACATCAAATCATGATTAATATGAAAATGTTCTTGGCAAGAGAAACAGCACGAATAATTTCTGTAAAGAAAATCTGAAAAAGTATGAAAAACATCTAAATATAATGCTGCTTACCCCGCTATATATGAGTTCTAATAAGATTTGCAAATATTCACAATGTATCAAACATAATTTGTGATGGTCACTGTATAAGAGAGAGAATACTGGTTGAACTACACTATATTGTTAAAGACAGAATAAAAGCTACAAAGACAATGGATGCTTACCCAGAGGTAAAGGAGAAATAAATGCGGAATCCACCGCTGAGGTGTAGAGCTCTGAATTAACCTCTAAGCAGAGAGCGGCCCATATCACTACTCCCATTTTGCCTCAAAACTCCTCGAACAGCACGTCCATGCTGAACTTTCCTCCCACCTCTCATCTAAGGCGGGCTTTACACGTTGCGACATCGCTAGCAATTGCTAGTGATGTCGAGCGCGATAGCACCCGCCCCCGTCGTACATGCGATATCTGGTGCTTGCTGCCGTAGCGAACATTATCGGTACGGCAGCTTCACATGCACATACCTGGTCGGCGACGTCGTTTTGAACGCCGAACAATCCCTCCTTCAAGTAGGAGGTGCATTCGGCATCACAGCGACGTCACCGCGACGTCACTAAGCGGCCGGTCAATAGAAGCGGATGGGCGGAGATGAGCGGGACATAACATCCCGCCCACCTTCTTCCTTCCGCATTGCTTTTGGACGCAGGTAAGGAGATGGTTGTCGTTCCTGCGGTTTCACACATAGCGATGTGTGGTGCTGCAGGAACGACAAACAACATCGTATCTGCAACAATAATGACATTATGGAAATGAACGACTTGACACAGATCAGCGATTTTTTTACGCTTTTGCGCTCGTTCATTGTCGCACCTAGGATTTACACATTGCGATGTCGCTACCGGCGCCGGATGTGCATCACTAACGCCGTGACCCCGACGATATATCGGTAGCGATGTCGCAACGTGTAAAGCCCGCCTAACTCTCTCTTTGACAACCTACAGTCCGGCTTCCGTCCACATCATTTTACTGAAAGTGCCCTGACTAAAATCGGAAATGACTTCCTTACTGCCAAAGCTAACAATCACTTCTCTGTACTCCTACTTCTAGACCTGTCCTCAACCTTTGACACTGTCGACCATCCCCTTCTGTTACAGATCCTCTCTTCTCTTGGTGTCAGAGATCTTGCCCTCTCTTGGATCTCTTCATACCTTTCCAATCGCACTTTGTGTCTCTCACTCCCACACAACCTCTTCATCCCACCCTCCCTCTGTTAGCGTCCCTCAAGGCTCAGTCCTGGGACCCTTACTTTTTACCATATATACATTCGGCCTGGGACAACTCATAAAGTCCTATGGCTTCCAGTACCATCTATATGCTGATGACACTCAGATCTACCTCTCTGGTCCAGATGTCACATCTCTGCTGTCCAGAATCCCAGAGTTTCTATCAGCCCTATCCTCCTTCTTCTCCTCTCGCTTCCTAAAGCTCAATGTGGCCAAAACTGAACTAATCATATTTCCTCCATCTCACCTACACTCTCTACCTGATCTATCTATTACAATAAATAACATCATACTCTCCCCAATATTCAAAGTTCGGTGCCTTGGAGTGACCCTCGATCTCAATCTCTCATCACCTCTTGACGTCTTCAACTCAAAAACATTTCCAGAATCCATCCTTTTCTCGATTCGCAATCTACAAAATTGCTAGTACATGCCCTCATAATCTCCCACCTGGTTTACTGCAACATGATCCTCTGTGGCCTCCCTGCTAACCATTTTGCCCCTCTCCAGATCATCCTTAATTCTGCTGCCCGACTGATCCACCTCTCTCCTCAATATCACCCCGCTTCTCCCCTCTGGAAATCCCTCCATTGGCTACCAATCTTCCACCGTATCTAATTCAAACTACTAACACTGACCTACAAAGCCATCCATAATCTGTCTCCTCCGTATATCTCTGAGCTAATCTCCCGCTACACTCCAAAACGTAATCTCCGGTTTTCCCAAGATCTCCTTCTCTACTCCTCTCCTCCTCTCTCATTCGCACCTCATGCAACCGCCTCCAAGACTTCCCCTGAGCATCCCCTGTCCTCTGGAATTCACTGCCTCAGCTTGTCAGATTATCTGCTACACTTGCAAGCTTCAAACGGAACTTGAAAACTCATCTGTTAAGGAATGCCTATAATCTTCAATGACCCCACTGCTTCACCACCACCATAGTTACTGCCTCACCACCGTGCAGAGCCGCCGCCTCACCACCGTGCGGAGCCGCCGCCCAATCAACTCTCCACCTATTGTCTCCTCCCCAAAATCCTACAGAATGTAAGCTCGCAAGGGCAGGGTCCTCTTCCCTCTGTACCAGTCTGTCTATTGTAACTTGGATATGTATTCTGTATGTAACCCATTCACATGTACAGCACCATGGAATTAATGGTGCTCAATAAATAATAATAATACTACTGTCTGCCGTCACTGTGTGCAGAAAGTGTCAGTAAGACTAAAGGCCGCTTTACACACAACGACATCGCTAATGAGATGTTGTTGGGGTCACGGAATTCATGACGCACATCCGGCCTTGTTAGCGATGTCGTTGCGTGTGACACGTACGAGCGACTGCGAACGATGCAAAATACTCACCAAATCGTTGATTGTTGACATGCCGTCCATTTCCCAAATGTCGTTGCTGGTTGAGGACGCAGGTTGTTAGTCGTTCCTGAGGCAGCACATATCGCTATGTGTGACACCCCAGGAACGACTAACAACACCGTACCTGCGTCCTCCGGCAACGAGGTGGGCGTGACTTTCATGCGGCTGCTCTCTCCGCCCCTCCACTTCTATTGGACACCTGTCGTGTGACATCACTGTGACGCCGCACGAACCACTCCCTTAGAAAAGAGGCTATTCGCCGGCCACAGCGACGTCGCTAGGAAAGTAAGTATGTGTGACGGGGCCTAGCAATATTGTGTGCCATGGGCAGTGATTTGCCCGTGACGCACAAATGACGGGGGGCGGGTGCGATCGGCAGCAACAACGCTAGCGATGTCGCTGCATGTAAAGTGGCCTTATGACGGGAAACAAGCACTAATAAAGGAGGAAAGATTTTACCAAAATGCTGTGGTGCACTGGAGACATGCAGTATCCGCCGCTTGTGGGGAGCCCTAGTGCCACGGCATGACTTCCGGGTTAAAGCACCTGACGAGTAATGAGTGACGTACACAGCTTGTGATGCGCCGGGTATCAAATTTGAATGCGTGAAGAAATGGGCTGTGCCTGACTTAATGAATGAATGAATAAATGAATGAAAACGCATGTGAGTAAAATCCATGGTACGTGCTGTGCTGGGTGAATGCAGATCCAGGTGGGTTGCGGATACTGGGACACCAGAAAGTAATGAAGCCAACAAACAGGTTTAATTATTAATGACTCTGTAAAAAAATAACAGCGAAATTAGAAAAAGATTTTACAAAGAACGCTTAAAATATGAATGTAATTGTCATTAATCATTACAGGAAAAATGAAATTATGAAAAAAAAAAGCTGCTGCTATAATGGCTCCATGGGTGAATCAACAGAAAATCCATACTGTACTTTTACAAATATATGCTTATATACATATTTCAATGGCATATTTGGATGTGGAATAACCATAGATAAGGGAGAGAAAAGATCAGATATGGGGAAATCCATTTGTAGAACATGGAAAGCTAGAATTCACTATATCGGACAAGAAAATTATACACTGACAATTTAAAGGAAGGCTACAAGGTCATAGTCACGGTTTAAGCCACGAGGTGAAAGGGTCTTGAATTCATGTATCCAGTAGGCTTTGCGTTGTTTCAATAATTTGGAGTGGTTACCACCCCTCCTTGAAGTCTGAACCATTTCAATAACTTGAAACTTTAATTGGGCAATTGTGTGACCTGCCTTGTTAAAGTGGTAATTAATAGAGCTGTGGAAATAAAAGCGCAGATAGGGTATTACCCCAATAATATGGGGTGAAGGGGGGGGGAGTGAATACTCGTCAGATGCAGTTGTGCAAGTCACAACTCCTTTACTCACGTGTAAAACTATGATCCAGGCTGCAGCCACCCGATGGCAGATAACAGAGACGAGTAGAGAGGGGTGATAATGCCGCGCCAAATGATCACTTGTAAAATGTCAGATTAACGTGTCTTTATTATTGGCATAATTGGCTCTGCTCCAATCCTCAGGACCGACAAGCACCAAATAAACATCAAATCTACAATTGTGAAAGCAGACATACATTAAATAGCCACATTGACGTCACAAGGACCATCCCTCTTGAAAAAAAACGAGCGGGAAAACGGAGCAATGCAGTGAAGTCATGATGTCATGGATACGTTTGCATATCTAAAAATAAAGGTGTAATGATATATACATACAAAAATCACATGAAATAAATATTAAAATTTGTTCAAAAACTGTGTATTTATTGTGATCTGTGTGAGCAAAATTATATCTAAAAATGTGTATTATATATAAGAGAGTATGTCCCCCTATAGATGTGTGTAGGGACCAGAACTCACATGCATTTGTATTAGTGCAGAACATTAAGAATTTACAAGATAGAGAAGATCCAGTGTAGCCACCAAGGCATGTGATCTTTTTCCATAAAGAAGAAAACATAACTGAAGAGAACAACTGTGAGAATGGAGGTGAAGCAACCTATAAAGGAATATAAAACTGGGACAAATATATATAGATTTTTCCCACTAAAAAGAACCAGGAATAAAGATAGTGAGAAAAGTGTGTGAAACCGCTACAGATCCTCATCACTGACAGCGGTTCACTAGAGTTCAATAGCGTGGGAAAAAGATAAACCGCGCCTGCGCCAAGGATATGTATCAGGGGCAGGCAGGTTCAAGGAGTTCATAAGCGTGGGAAAAAAAGAGACAGGGCGCATGTGTGCAACCCGAGCAAAAGAAACAGTGTCCGTGCCAACATACAAAGGCTCACAAATAAATGCGAGAAATGCAGAGAATAAAGGTGGAGGTGAAGACTACCTTCCAATAGCCCTGACAACCGGATAGTGCATGTAAAGATTGACTAGGATCACCGTCCTAGCAGAAAGCCGGGAACACGGACAAGTATGTGTGATAATTCTGCTGGACATAGCAGTGGGAAAATCCGCTACACCAACCGAAGGATTTTTTGCTCAATAGTATGTTGTTCATCTTGGAAAATAACTTTTTTACTTTCCAAGACTGTATATACCGTCAATGTTGTGGAGTAGCTATGGGCTCGAAAGCTGCACCGACCTTTGCTAATCTGGTAATGGGGCTTTTTGAAATGCAATATATATATTCATCGGAGTTGTTTAAACATGTGGTCATCTACAAAAGGTACATAGATGACTTATTTATTATCTGGGATAACGTTGATAATAATTATTCATTGTTTTTAGAGAGCAAAGAAAACAATACCTGGGGCTTGAATTTTTCTCCCACAATAGACCGTATCTCAATTGACTTTCTTGATTTATCTATAACCCATACCAATAATGCTATTGTGACCAAAACCTTTTTCAAAATGGTGGATAGCAACGGATATATAGATTTCACCAGTAGTCATCATGATAAGTGGCTACTAAATATACCTAAAAATCAGTACCAAAGGATTAGGAGAAACTGTACGATGGATGAGGATTTTAAAGATCAAGCTACCATTTTAAAAGAAAGGTTTCTTGACAAAAAATATCCCTGGGCTCCTATTAAGAGAGCTTATCAGGTTAACAAGGATCTTAGACAAATAGATCTCATTAAAAAAGTGGGTACCCCTCAAGAAAAAGATAATCGAAATAATGATAAGTTTGCCTCTAACTTTTTCATCACAATTAGCTGTGATCGTGAACTAATTTAGAAAGATTTAAAAAAAAAAACACTGGTCTATATTGCATAATGATCCCTATTTAAAAGAAGTGTTACCCACCCAGGGATTACGTTACGTAGAGCCTCTAACCTAAGGAACCAACTGGCGTCCAGCAGGATAAAAAGTGAAGTTAGTCCAACCATTAACAATAGTGCTGTAGGGTCCTACAGATGTCACACCAGGAATTGTGCTTGCTGTAAAAACATCCAACATGGAAGGGTTAATTTTGGTTTAACCCCGGGGGATACAGAGTTTACGATAAAAGGACATCTCACCTGTCAGTCTGATTTTGTAATTTATCTGATAGAATGCGATTGTGAAAAATGCTATATAGGTAGAACAACACAAGCACTACATAATCGCATGAACTCCCACAGACATAACATCAAAGTGGGTTTCATGCTCCATGGTTTATCACGGCATGCCATGGAAAGAAAATTAAACTCAAAGTCACCCCTATTGAGCAGATACCTCCACACGTTCCTGATAGAATAAATGTCCTAAATAAAAAAGAGACTTTTTGGATATATAAACTCAACACCCTTAAACCCCGGGGTCTTAATGAAATTACTGATTTATTCCATTGAGTATGATATATGATGTGTGTTTTTTTTATATTTTTATACCTTTGTTAATCTTGTTAGAGGTTCCTATTTTACTTTGATATATTTATATTTCTGATTTTTCCATTTATTGTTTTATAGATTGGCATAATATAGGCTACGGTATGTTTTTATGTGATCTGATGAGTACAGTTTTTAGAGTAATAATATTACATTTTATACCCCTTTTATGAGCATTGTTTCTATGTCAGCACCCCTTTTTATACTGAACATAATTTCTGTTCTACCTTTATGCTTCTCTGTTATATTTATATATCCTCTTTTTTCTTATGTGATATGTCTTATTTTACTTTTAATCTGGTCTGTCTTTCGGTTGGTGTAGCGGATTTTCCCACTGCTATGTCCAGCAGAATTATCACACATACTTGTCCGTGTTCCCGGCTTTCTGCTAGGACGGTGATCCTAGTCAATCTTTACATGCACTATCCGGTTGTCAGGGCTATTGGAAGGTAGTCTTCACCTCCACCTTTATTCTTTGCATTTCTCGCATTTATTTGTGAGCCTTTGTATGTTGGCACGGACACTGTTTCTTTTGCTCGGGTTGCACACATGCGCCCTGTCTCTTTTTTTCCCACGCTTATGAACTCCTTTAACCTGCCTGCCCCTGATACATATCCTTGGCGCAGGCGCGGTTTATCTTTTTCCCACGCTATTGAACTCTAGTGAACTGCTGTCAGTGATGAGGATCTGTAGCGGTTTCACACACTTTTCTCACTATCTTTATTCCTGGTTCTTTTTAGTCGGAAAAATCTATATATATTTGTCCCAGTTTTATATTCCTTTATAGGTTGCTTCACCCCCATTCTCACAGTTGTTCTCTTCAGTTACGTTTTCTTCTTTATGAAAAAAGATCACATGCCTTGGTGGCTACACTTTATCTTCTATATCTTGTAAATTCTTAATGTTCTGCACTAATACAAATGCATGTGAGTTCTGGTCTCTACACACATCTATTGGGGGACATACTCTCTTATATATAATACACATTTTTTAGATATAATTTTACTCACACACATCACAATAAATACACAGTTTTTGAACAAATTTTAATATTTATTTCATGTGATTTTTGTATGTATATATCATTACACCTTTGTTTTTAGATATGCAAATGTATCCATGACGTCATGACTTCACTGCATTGCTCCGTTTTCCCGCTCGTTTTTTTTCAAGAGGGATGGTCCTTGTGACGTCAATGTGGCTATTTAATGTATGTCTGCTTTCACAATTGTAGATTTTATGTTTCTTTGGTGCTTGTCGGTCCTGAGGAAGGGAGCAGAGCTCCTGAAACGCGTAGACCTATGCCAATAATAAAGACACGTTAATCTGACATTTTACAAGTGATCATTTGGCGCGGCATTATCACCCCTCTCTACTCTTCTCTGTTGTTGAAGTGGTAAGGTATGGGTAGCAGTAAATATTTACACCAAATAGTGGACTTATGCTTTGAAATGCAGTCTTTTATATGCTGGGTTGTCTCCCGAACATACAAGAGATCGCATGGGTACTTGATCAAATACACAACATCAGAAGAATCACAAGGAAAGTAATCCCTGAGTATTTATGACCAGAATGTGGATGAAGGATGTACTCTCCCTTTTGAATGTTATTACAATGCTGACAATGAAGATAAGGGAAGGTGTCTGGTTTAGGTGTACCAAAGAATATTTGTTTAGTAAGTGGAGTAGAAGGACCAATGTCGGCTCTAAGAAGTTTGTTCTTGAGATTGGAGGGCTGACCGAAACAGGGCATGAAAGGGGACTGAAATTCATGAATAGAAGGATAACCAGTCTGGAGGATGTGTCAATGTTTATGGAGTGTTTTGTGAATCTTGTATGCATATGCGTGAAATGTATGTACAAAAGGAACTCTGTGTCGAGTCGTGTTCTGAGAAGGAGAGCTACTCTGTGTAAGGTCACTCAATACATGTGGAGGATAATCCCGGTCTTGAAACTTCTGTTGCATCTCTTTGAGGTGGATAGAGCATACATCGGGCTTGGATACAATCCTCTGGACTCTCTGGAATTGGGACTTGGGTAATGACTTCTTTGTGCCTGTTAGGTGAAGAATATCATAATGAAGTAGACTATTCTGATCAATGTCTTTGATCTACAAATCTGTGGATAAGGCACCTAAACTGTCTTTGATGACATAGGTATCTAAGAAATTAATTTTCGTAGTGTCATTATGGATGGAGATTTGTAGTCCAGGCCAGGAATTATTGATGTCTTCATAGAATCAATTAAGGGACTCCAATGTGCCGGTCCATATGCAAAAAATATCATCTATATAGCGTTTCCAAACAGGAATAGAGAAAAAAAGAGGATGAGGGTAAGCAACAGTATCCTCAAATGATGACCTACAGCAATTTGCATATGGCGGGGGCCATATTGGAGCCCATTGCTGTACTTGGTATCTGGAAATAGAACGTGTTCTCAAAAAGAAAAAAAAAAATCTTTGGAGGACCAAGGACAAGAGAGCCACACAAAGAGAAATGGTCCTTGGATCATGTCCTGAACCCTGAAGGACCATCTGGACAGCCTGTATACCTGCATCGTGTGGAATGCCGGTGTAAAGGCTGTTCACGTCAAAAGTTACTCGGGTGGAATCCGGATGAACGGTATCTGTGCTCCTTATAATGTCAAGGAAAGTTCCAGTGTCCAAAATAAAAGATTCAGCTTGTTTAGTTATAGCTGTGAGAACTTTTTTTCTAAAAAAAATTGAAAGCGGAGAAAGTAAAGAATCGGTAGACTCCACAATGGGTCTACCATAAGTTGAAGATTTATATCGCTTGAGGTTTGATATAGAGTAATGACATTTGCACTATTGTAGTAATAGTTCCACTGTTGAAAAAAAAGCCCTTGATAGTCTTGCAAAAGATAGAGTTGATTATTAAACCCACCGACAAGGGTGGGGCAATCGTGGTCATGAACAGAGTGGTTTACTTACAAGAGATCCAACGGCAATTGTCTGATACAAATGTTTACAGAAAACTAAGATCCTTCCAACAGACTTTTACCTATCATAGCCCGTACGGTTCAAAAATATGTCATCAATAATACCATTGACTAAAAAATGTATGATTTTTTTATTATACGCAATCCCGTCATTCCAGTCATTTATACATTACCGAAAATTCATAAAAATTTATTTAATCCTCCTGGTAGACTCATTCTGGCATCTACCGATTCTTTACTTTCTCCACTTTCAATTTTTTTTAGAAAAAAATTTTCACACCTTTAACTAAGCAAGCTGAATCTTTTATTTTGGACAATGAATCTTTCCTTGACATTATATGAAGCACAGGTACCGTTCATCCGGATTCCATCCTAGTAACTTTTGACATGAACAACATGTACACCTGCATTCCACACTATGTGGGTGTACAGGATGTCCAGAGGGTCCTTCAGGGTTCAGGACATGATCCAAGGACCATATCTCTTTGTGTGGATCTCTTGTCCTTGGTCCTCCAAAGATTTTTTTTTTCTTTTTGGTGACACGTTCTATCTCCAGGTACAGGGTACAGCAATGGGCTCCAATGTGGCCCCTCCATATACAAATTGCTATATGTCATCATTTGAAGATACTGTCATTTACCCTCATCCTCTTTTTTTCTCACAATTTTTGTTTGGAAATGCTTTGTATCGTACATTTCACCCGTATGCATTCAAGATTCACAAAACAATCCATAAACATTGGCACATCCTTCAGACTGGTTATCCTTCTATTCATGAATTTCAGTCCCCTTTAATGCCCTGATTCTGTCGGCCCTCCAATCTCAAGAACAAACTTATTAGAGCCGACATTGGTCCTTCTACTCCACTTATTAAACAAATATTCTTTGGTACATCTAAACGAGGCACCTTCCCTTGTCTTCATTGTCACCAGTGTAATAACATTCAAAAGACAGAGTACATCCATCATCCACATTCTGGTCATAAATACTCAGTTAAGGATTTCTTATTATTCAGGGACCGAGGAGGATCAAAAAATGCAGAAACCCAAAAGGTAACAGAGAGGCTAGAACCTTAACGGACTGCAGACCTATTCCTGACACACAACTAGAAGTAGCCGTCGGACGAGCCTACGATGACCTAGTCGTCTCGACACAGCCGGAGGACTAAATATTCTTACAGATAGAAGTATAAAAAAGCTAATCTGCCTCGGAGCAATCCTCAAAGGTACAGATAACCCCCCACATGTACAAGAATTTTTTTCAAAGGGAATTCTAAGTTTAGAAAAGAGATAGACTAAATGTATAGACTTGTTAGAAGACTATGTAGAAAAATTATATATATTTTTTTAATATATTCATTGTGTTTATTATTGATTATCATTACGTTTGGATCGCCCCTTGTAAAGACTACGGTGATAAAGGAAAACACAATACAAAGCTAGAAAAGACAGATTTAGCAAAGGCGAGGCCCAAACTATCTTTATAGGAAAGAATAGGAAGGAACACTGTCTGCAGCCGTAAAAACCCTAAAAAATACCAGCACGCCTGATATGGAAAACCCCTGAGGCCACACAGCCTCTCCCCCACTAAATCAGCACGCAAATGTTACTGGGATCCAAAAACACTAATATAGATGAGGGACTGAATTTATACCAAGCATGACAAAACACATTGCAGAATCATTGAGCTAAGTTTACAGACACTCCCGGCAGGGAATGATCCAATTCCACCAATACACAGACAAAATAGGAATCAAATATAGCATCAAAGCAGATAAAACAACAAGAAAGTGGAAACAATAAGTAGAGAAACAAGACCACTTATCTGAGAGGAGTTCTGGTAGTGAGCAGGGCTGGTTTCAGAATGTCCTTAGCACACAGGATATCCATTGAGCACCAGCAAGTAACAGGAGAAAACTACTCAGTTATATAGGCCCAATCTGAAACGCCTGATTGCCAGTCCTGTACAGGTGTGTGGCTTTCATTTCACAAGTCAACTGCACTGTCAGCACTGACCACAAGAGGGAGCCCAAAACTGGAAAATGTATTCACAACAGGGATTACTTCACTTGTGATTCTTCTGATGTGTATTTGATCAAGTGCCCATGCGGTCTCCTGTATGTTGGGGAGACAACCCAGCATATAAGAGACCACATTTCAAAGCACAAGTCCACTATTCGGTGTGAAAATTTACTGCTACCCATACCTTACCACTCAACAAGGCAGGTCACACAATTGCCAGTTAAAGTTTCAAGTTATTGAAATGGTTCAGACTTCAAGGAGGGGTAGTAACTACTCCAAATTATTGAAACAACGCGAAGCCTACTGGATACATGAACTCAAGACCCTTTGACTCTGTGGCTTAAACCGTGACTCTGACCTTGTAGCCTTCCTTTAAATTGTCAGTGTATAATTTTATTGTCCCACATAGTATATTCTAGCTTTCTATGTCTTACACATACATTTTCCCATAACTGATCTTTTATCTCCCCTATTTATGGTTAATGCACATCCAAATACGCCACTGAAATAGGTATATAAGCATATATTTGTAAAAGTACAGTATGGATTCTCTGTTGATACAGCCAGGGAGCCACCACCACCTCCTACTAAAAGAAATACGGTCCTTCACGCGTAAGAAGAACCGCGATAATTTAAGTATAATTAAACGTCAAGCTATTAAATCTCTACAAAATAAGGATATAATTATAAAAAGTGTTGATAAGGGTGGAGGGATCGTTATTATGGATAAATCCTGGTATATACAAGAGGGCCAATGGCTATTGAATGTTGAAATGTACTATGAAAAACTCAACATCAATACTTCACCTACTTATGTATCTGAATTCAAATCGCTTTTCCAATAAGGATTAGAATGTAATCTTTTCAACAAAAAAGAGAAGGATTTCCTCGACATTAAATTATGTTCTCTACCGTACTTTTAATTTCTACCTAAGGTACACAAAGTTCCATTACATCCACCAGGGAAGCCTATTATCTCTGGGGTAAAACCCTAACAGCAAACCTCTGTCACTACATAGACCTATTTCTTCAGCAATATGTGCTAAAACTAGATTCTTGGAACCATACGAAAGTATAATATAAGAGGGTACAGTATTACAAAACCAAAAAAAGAAAAAAGCCTCTAAAACATTCAATTTATTTAAATCTCATTAAAATTGTAACGTCAAATAATTAGACATCGGGACCATACCCATTAATGAAGTCAAAGACCAATGTCATAACAAGGTGAAAAAAAACACCGTGAGGTCCTGAATTGGGCAGTGAGCAAAGATGAGTGTGTCCACACGTGTCACTCCTACTGGAACAAACAGTGAGGCTACACAGGTATTTGAATATTTAGGGACCAGGGCCTAGATTTCCCTAAACTTGCCCCTGCCTGTCAACACAGGTTTAATAAACCTTACTGTTTTGGGTGCCCCCGTTCCTCGGCGGCTAGCCCTCACAAGCCCCTGCCACTATCATATGAGTCCCAGTACCACCACTAAGTGCTGAAAAATTTGTCACACCGTCATATGTCCAGCTTAGATACAGAGTGGACACGTATGGTCAGAAGTCAGTCCCACACATATGTATAATTGGGCCTTAAAGGATCCCAGTTACTTATCTGCTGGGATAGTCGCTTTATACCGACGCGTTTCCTCCCAGCATTTCCGGGGTTCATCAGGGGATATAGAAAGGAGACTTGTGATGTCTAATTATTTAGGCCATAACTCTTGTGTTCCTGCCATTAAGACTTCAATGGAGGTGAATAGAACTGGATTGCTGCAACAATTCCCAGTAAATGGGCAAGACCTTCATATCAAGAGATACCATTCTGCCTTCCCATATCTAAAAAATGTGCGGTAATGGGGGTCCCGCAGTCAAACCAGACCTCAGTGGCAGCGTGTCACCATCTCATGTTCATATGATGTTCATCCTGCACACACTCATCTTTGCTCACTGCCCAATTCAGGACCTCACCGTGTGTTTTTATGCACCTTGTTATGACATTGGTCTGGGACTTCGTTAATGGGTATGGTCGCGATGTCTAATTATTCGACGTTACTATTCTAATGAGATTTAAATAAATGTAATGTTTTAGAGGCTTTTTCTTTATTTTCATTTTTTTGGGGGGTTTCTAAAACTAGATTCCCATCTAAGGGACTCATTCCATCTAATCAGCCTGCTTAATGACCTCCCACCTATTAAGGATTGCATACTCCTCACTTTGGACATGAACTCATTATATTCCAACATCGAACATCAGCTTGGCATAAGTAGTGTCCAGTATTTTCTATCGGAGGATCCACATTTACCAGACACACAGATGTTGTTCCTACTAAACAGTATGGAATTTATACTAACACACAATGTATTTTCTTTTCAGGATGATATATTTAGGCAAAAGAGGCGCTGTACAATGGGGAACAGATTCGTGTCTAGTTACGCAAACAGGGCCGGATTAAGGTTGGTGGGGGCCCCTGGGCAGAAAATCTGGTGGGGGCCCCATAACGTTAACATTTTTAGCCATAACAGTAGAGCGCGAACTGTAGCATTTAGATAGAAATCCAATGAACATTTATCCTGTTCTGCCACATTCAGATTTACAGTACTACAATACAGACACAGTCCAGGATCACTCACAGCCGTCACTTATACACGGAAAGTAGAGTTAAGGCTGCTTTACACATTTCGATCTCGTATGCGATCACACACGCCCCCATCATATGTGCGGAACAGGCAATTTGTTTCCCGTGTCGCACAAACGATTACCCCCATCACACGTACCTTCCAAACGACCTCGCTGTGGGCAGCGAACATCCACTTCCTGGAGTGGGAGGGACATTCGGCGTCACAGCAACGTCACACAGCGGCCGGTCAATAGAAGCGGAGGGGCGGAGATGAGCGGGGCGTAAACATCCCGCCCACCTCCTTCCTTCCGCATTGCCGGCAGTACGCAGGTAATCTGCAGTTCATTGTTCCCGGGGTATCACACGGAGCGATGTGTGCTGCCTCAAGAACGATGAACAACCAGACGTTCAATTTTTAGAAAATGAACGACGTGTCAGCGATCAACGTTTTAACGCACAATCAGGGTCGCACGTAGCTGTCACACACTACAATATCACTAACGATGCCGGATGTGCGTCACTTACGACGTGACACATCGTTAGATATATTGTAGCCTGTAAAGCTTTACTCACATTTTTTACTGATCCCAATGTTAAAGAAGTTGTCCAGTTACCAAAACTGATTTTTTTTTTCTGATAAATCTTGCTAATATGTGCCCCTCAACACATCTATTATGTTTTTTCAGCAAAATTACCTTTCATTGTGCACTAGCAGCACATGCTCATTGCTGGCTCCAGCTCTGACGGGGTTAATCTCTCCTCTGACTTCCTGTGTTCAGTTCCTACAAGTCCCAGAATTCTTTGTGGCTTTAGGGCGGTGTCTGGCTTATCTAACACACCCATTGTGTCTAATACACCCACTCTGCTCCCACCCAAACCCTCCTCCCTGCCTCTTCCCAGTGGATGTGCACTCAGAGAAATCACAGATACAGCAGCTCTGCACAGCCAGGGGAAGAAAGTGTGTGCGCGTGTATATACAGTGTGTGTGTGCGTATATACAGTGTGTGTGTGCGTATATACAGTGTGTGTGTGTATATACAGTGTGTGTGTGTATATACAGTGTGTGAGTGAGTGTGTATGTGAGTGTGTATGTCATACTCACCTGTCTGCAGGGTCCGGGTGCCATGCTTGCTTCCAGCCCCTGTCTCGGTCCCGCCGCTTCGGCTGTGTGCAGTCTCCCCGGTGCATGCACGAAGCTTGCAGGACCTGGCCGTGGATCACCTGATGCAGTCACCTGACGCATCAGCTGATCGTAGTCTCGCCGGCTTTTTCTTGCCCGGCCGGCTATCAGCTGATCCTGCCGTCAGGGGACTTCATCAGCTGATAGCCGGCCGCTCCTGCAGTGATGGGCCAGGATCAGACTCCACTCCAGGAGCTGCCGGTCATCAGCACAGACGTGAGTATTTATTTATTTTTTTTTTTTTTTGCACTGATGCATCAGCTGATTGTATAATCGGCTTTTATACAATCAGCTGATGTATGATGTGATTCACATCCTTTATCCTGACACATCATCTGATCGCTTTGCCTTCCTTCCAGCAAACCGATCAGATGATATTGGATCCGGATTGGACGGCGCGGGACCCTGACCCAGGATTACTGCGGAGGGGGGTTTATTTCAATAAAGATGGAGTCACTAATTGTGTTGTGTTTTATTTCTAATAAAAATATTTTTCTGTGTGTTGTGTTTTTTTTTTTTTCTTATCATTACTAGAAATTCATGGTGGCCATGTCTAATATTGGCGTGACACCATGAATTTCGGGCTTAGGGCTAGCTGATAATATACAGCTAGTCCTAACTCCATTATTACCCGGCTAGCCACCCGGCATCAGGGCCGCTGGAAGAGTTGGATACAGCGCCAGAAGATGGCGCTTCTATGAAAGCGCCATTTTCTGGGGTGGCTGCGGACTGCAATTCGCAGTGGGGGTGCCCAGAAAGCATGGGCACCCTTCACTGTGGATTCCAATCCCCAGCTGCCTAGTTGTACCCGGCTGGACACCAAAATTAGGCGAAGCTCACGTCATTTTTTTTTTAAAATTATTTCATGAAATTCATGAAATAATTAAAAAAAAAAAAGGGCTTCTCTATATTTTTGGTTCCCAGCCGAGTACAACTAGGCAGCTGGGGGTTGGGGGCAGCCCGTACCTGCCTGCTGTACCCGGCTAGCATACAAAAATATGGCGAAGCCCACGTCATTTTTTTTTCTTTTTGGGTAAAAAACTGCATACAGTCCTGGATGGAGGATGCTGAGCCTTGTAGTTCTGCAGCTGCTGTCTGCTCTCCTGCATACAATGAACATTTTGAATAAGGAAATGACATCAGACCTTTTTTATTTTTTTCATCAACAATCTTTAATGGCATTGTGCACTGATTAAAAACGCAGTGAGCAAAAACGCAGCAAAAAAGGCACCAAATCGCGGCAAAAACGTGACATGCAGCATCCGGTCACCTGCACTACAAGTGCCAGAGTGGAGAAAGATAGTGACATGCAGCACACTATGTGTCAGAGCAGAGCATGTCACTGTCTCCACTCCGCTGACCTCACAGCCCGTACACGCTGCGATGGATGCAGGGGGACACAGAACAAGTAATCGGCCGACACTGGAGTCATCTGATTACTTGGGATGAATTGAGCAGTAAAATGCTCTGGTGCTCGATGGGCGAAGCCCATGCCGTTTTTTTAAAAAAAAAATTAATTAAAAATAATAAAAAAAAAAATCACATTGTTTGTGGGCTCCCGCTGCATTTTCTGTTGCTAAGGGTAACCAAAGCAGCTACTGGCTGCTAGCCCCCGCTGCTTGGTGTTACTTTCACTGGCAATAGAAATGCAGGGAAGCATTTTTTTTTTTTATAAAGGTTTTTCCCTGAAAACGTTTTTAAGAAAATGACGTGGGCTTCGCCATATTTTTGTATGCTAGCCAGGTACAGCAGGCAGCTACGGGCTGCCCCCAACCCCCAGCTGCCTAGTTGTACCCGGCTGGGATCCAAAAATATAGAGAAGCCCTTTTTTTTTTTTTTATTTCATGAATTTCATGAAATAATTAAAAAAAAAAATGACATGGGCTTCGCCGAATTTTTGAGTCCAGCCAGGTACAACTAGGCAGCTGGGGATTGGAATCCGCAGTGAAGGGTGCCCAAACTTTCTGGGCCCCCCGCTGCGAATTGCAGTCCACAGCCGCCCCAGAAAATGGCGCTTTTATAGAAGCGCCATCTTCTGGCGCTGTATCCAACTCTTCCAGTGGCCCTGGTGGCAGGTGGCACGCTGGGTAATAAGGGGTTAATACCAGCTATGTTTTACCCGCTGGTATAAAGCCCGAGATTCTAAATGTCAGGCCAAGGTTGACCTGGCCATTAAGAATCTCCAATAAAGGGTTAAAAAAAAAAAGACCACACAGAGAAAAATACTTTATTAGAAATAAATACACAGACACAGTAGGGACTCCATGTTTATTACTCCCTCTCACCCCTCCACGATGGAAGAGATTTCTGTACTGACCATGCCAGGAGAGAGCGAGGGAAAAGAGAGCGAGCGAGGGGGGGGGGAAAGAAAGCGAGCGGGGGGGTGGGGAGAGAGCGAGCGGGGGGGGGGAAAGAGAGCGAGCGGGGGGGGAAAAGAGAGCGAGCGGGGGAGGAAAAGAGAGCGAGGGGGGAGGAAAAGAGCGAGGGGGGAGGAAAAGAGAGCGAGGGGGGAGGAAAAGAGAGCGAGGGGTGAGGAAAAGAGCGCAGGGGTGAGGAAAAGAGAGCGCAGGGGTGAGGAAAAGAGAGCGCGGGGGGAGGAAAAGAGAGCGAGGGGGGAGGAAAAGAGCGAGGGGGGAGGAAAAGAGAGCAAGGGGGGAGGAAAAGAGAGCGAGGGGGGAGGAAAAGAGAGCGAGGGGGGAGGAAAAGAGAGCGAGGGGGGAGGAAAAGAGAGCGAGGGGTGAGGAAAAGAGAGCGAGGGGTGAGGAAAAGAGAGCGAGGGGTGAGGAAAAGAGAGCGAGGGGTGAGGAAAAGAGAGCGAGGGGTGAGGAAAAGAGAGCGCAGGGGGGAGGAAAAGAGAGCGCAGGGGGGAGGAAAAGAGAGCGCAGGGGGGAGGAAAAGAGAGCGCAGGGGGGAGGAAAAGAGAGCGAGGGGGGAGGAAAAGAGAGCGAGGGGTGAGGAAAAGAGATCGAGGGGGGAAGAGAGCGAGGGAAAAGAGAGGGGAGGGGAGAGAGGGATAAGAGGGGAGAGAGGGATAAGAGGGGGGCAGAGAAGAGGGGGAAGAGGGGAGGGGGAGAAGAGTGGGGGGAGAGAAGAGAGTGGGGAAAGAACAGGGGGGGGGCAGAGGTGCTCTGTCACCAACTGTCTCCACTCTGTGACTTGTGGTGCAGGTGACAGAGTGCAGACAGTTGGTCCCATGCAGCAGGACAGTTGGCAGAGCACAGCGGTGACATGCCTGCCAGTGTCTTGCTGCTGGGGAGGAGCACACGATCACACTGCCCGACACCGGGCCGCTCTCCTGACATCGCAGCAGAGCGGGCGGAGTGGACAGTGTGATCACATACTTACGTGCAGGGGGGGATTCAGCTAAAGACCCCCCCTGTACTGCACCCTGGCGCCCCGTGTCTCAGCCTCTCTGCAGGACGCGGCTCCACAGTGACGTCCTCCGGCTCCTCCCCTCGATGCTGGGCTGTGACGTGCGGTAGTCACCGCCCACAGCCCTGTCACTCAGTGTGAGTGGCGCCGGCATCCTGTGACGTACCCGTCTTGTTTGAGAGCCCGGAAATGCCGGGACGTCAGAGGATGCCGGCGGCCACAGCTCCAGGGGGTCATGTGACTGGCACTGAGCGTGCAGGATAGCGCCGCTCAGTGCCAGAACTGGAAACAGAAGCCAATGGAGAAGACGCCTAGAAAGGTAAGTATAGCTCATACAGAAAATAAAAAAATGGGTGAACCACCCCTTTAAGGCAGCCAGGGCCGGCTCCAGGTTTTTGTGGCCTCCGGGTGAAAGAGTCTCAGTGGACCCCATCCACACACAGACACGCACACACACATACAGGCATACATATACATATTTGAAGACAAATTCAGAAAAATACATATAAACAGACAAATATATGCACAGTCATATACACTGACATACATGCAGACACAGACGCATTAGGGCTCGTGCGCACGTTGTGTAATTCCATGCATTTACACTGCGTATAGCACTGCAGTGTAAATGCATGCGTTCTGCGTCCCCTATACAAGCTATGTAGATTGTGCATGATACGCGCGCACGTAGCTTTTATGAACGCAGTGATTTGGGTGCTAAAATGTTGACCCAAATCTGTGCGTTCATAAAATGAGCATGTCAATTATTCCGTGCGCTATGGATGCAGCTCCCGCTCTGTCTATGGTGGGGGGCAGCAGCCATAGCGCATGAAATCGGATTTTCTGTACAGAAAAACTGCATCCATTATGCAGTGTTTCTGCAGCGATTTGACACGCACATGTGCTGTCAAATCGCTGCAGAATATTCAGCAGTCTACGTGTGCATGAGCCTTTACAGGTATTAATATGGGGAAGTCGCCAGCAGCCTCACTCACCTCTCCCGCTTGTTTCCGTCCAGCTCCTTCAGGACATGTGGCTGTGTTTCACGATGGCTGTCACTAACAGACATGACTGCACACTGACAGCACTGCTGTATATACATCACAGGAGGGGCAGGGGGCATAGACGTTACTGGAGTGGCAAACAGCTCTGGTGGTGTACTCATTACTGCGATGGGTGACATAGCGCTCTGGGGGACCCATATAGTTCTGGGGGGGGCCGCACAGACTGCTCTAATTCATATATACACACACACAGTACTGCTTCTTACACACACAGCTCTGACACACACACACTACAATGCACCCTCTACACACACACACAATGCACCCCACATCACCTCCTACACACATACAATGCACCCCACATCACCACACACTACAATGCAGCCCCCCCCCCCACACACTGCAGCCCACATCACCTCCTACACACACACACACACAATGCACCCCACATCACCTCACACACACACACACACACACACAATGCACCCCACATCACCACACACACACACACACACACAATGCACCCCACATCATCTCACACACACACACAATGCACCCCACATCATCTCACACACACACACACACACACAATGCACCCCACATCACCTCACACACACAATGCACCCCACATCACCTCACAAACACACACACAATGCACCCCACATCACCTCACACACACACAGAGAATACAATGCACCCCCCATTACACCTCCCCCCACATACAATACAATGCACCCCCCCATTAACTCTCTCCCACACACAATACAATGCACCCCCCCATTAACCCTCCCCCACACACAATACAATGCACCCCTCATTACCCTTCCCCACACAGAATACAATGTACCCTCCATTACCTTCCCCACACACACGATACAATGCACCCTCCATTACCCCTCCCCCCACACACAATACAACCCTCATCACCCCCTACACACACAAATTATACTGCCCCATCACTACACACTCCTCCCCCCTTCCTCGGAATACAGTACTCCTCCTCTGCCTGTCACAGAGCTGTGTTCCTTCACAAATGTTCCCCGTTGTGTCCTCAGCCCCTCCTCACTCATCCCCATTAATTACACCTGTCTCTTCAGCTCCTTCATGGAGCGCTCGCTTCCTCTTGTCCCCTGTGTGGCGCCTGCAGCACTGTGATGACGTCAGCAAGGTGCTGATCTCATCACGTTGCTGCACGTCGGGGGCGGGGCCGGGTCCCGGCGCGCTGTTCAAATGTATTTACGTCTGAAAGATGCAAATACATTTGAATAGGAACGGAAAGAGGAAGCTGCGGTCATCGGCTCTGCTGCGCTCCTCTACACTGGGTGCATGCCGAGCACAGCACACAGCAGAGCCGACAGAGCACAGCGCGCTGCCTCCTGCTAGTGTGCCTGCCATGCACACAGTGTAGAGGAGCGCAGCGGGGACAGCAGATACAGCGGCGCACTACACCGTGCCCATGCTTCTAGGGAGGGGAGGGGGGGCAGCTGCCCGCCCCTCGCTGGGTACGGCCGCAGCACATAGCAGGGAGCATTAGCACACCTGACCCCGGAAGTACAAGCGGCCGCTGGTACTTCCGGTGTCAATCAGCGTCCTGTGCCCGCAGTTTGTTTTTGCGTCTTAAAGACGCAGATACAAATAAATAGCGGTGCTTCAACACCCCGCGACTCCCCCCCCCGAAAACACAGCTGATTTATTAGACTGTCTTTACGGAGGGGGAGAGGGTGTGAAGAAAAAAAAATGCTGACAGGTGCCAAGTATGGTGGGGGCCCCCTTAAAAGCTCTTTTGGTGGGGGCCCCTGGGCTGGAGCCCCGTCTGCCCCGCCTATAATCCGGCCCTGTACGCAAATCTATTCATGGGAAGGTTTGAGTCCTTATTCATCTTACAGTCCCCTCTATTATTGGATCACAATTATTTCTATAAAAGGTTCATAGATGACTTGTTCATTATTTGGAGAGGGAATGTGGATGAGTTGTTATTGTTCGTGGACAATTGTCAAGTCAATCCCTGGGGATTGACACTTACAGCTACTCATTCTGAACAATAGATGCAGTTTCTAGATCTTGATATTTACAAGACTCTGGAGGGTAAAGTAAGTACATCCACCTTTTTTTTTTTTTTTTTAAAAAAAAGTGGATGTGAATACTTATCTGGAATTTGAAAGTAGCCACCTACCAAGATGGATATGGAATATCCCATATGGCCAATATTGGCGCATCCGAAAAAACTGTTCCAGCTACTCAGTCTTCAAAAGGGAAGTAGATATTTTTAGAACCAGATTTCTTGAGAAAGGGTACCCAAAAGAACTCAACAGGGATGCTTTTAATAGGACGAAAATCCTTAATCAAAATGATTATATCACCAGAATTAATAATAAGCTCACCAGGTCTGCTAAATTTGGTGCAAATCCTAATACTAATTTCAAATACAGCCTGAT